>NC_044916.1:1875167-1903779 GCF_003576645.1 Ipomoea triloba
AAAAAAAAAGGGGGGGGGGGGGGGGGGGGGAAGTCATTTTATGGAAAAGTGGCTTTGTTTTCTTTTTGACTGGAAATCAATTTCCGTTTACCCTCATTTTCCTTCACTTACCAATTTTGTTACCTTTTATGCGCAATTATGCTTTTGTTGTCACACTTAATCTTGTTGACAAATCTTCAGCAACTACTCGGATGAGAAATGTCAATAAATTACAATAATTGTCAAATAAAAAGTACAATCGAAATGCTTTTATACCGGTAAGGCGGTAACCTAGAAGGATGTTGACTTAGTATATTTTGTTTTGTTTTTTTTAATATATATTTGTCAAAATCCTTTTTTATAGTGGCAACCGCAACACACCATTGCCGTCTTCATTTGTTTAAAAAAGGCAATCGGCAAACGTGTCAGCATTCACCGGTGTAAGATGATAGCCATGAAAGTCGTGACGATTTTGTATACTACATTTATAAATAAAATATTATTATAACTATACTTTATTTTACTTTGTAATATGCATATGTAACTTGACACGTAAGCTACTATGTAGAAAATTATCAATTTCTATCCCCTAAAAATAACCAAGTATTGAGGGTATATACACACAAAAATAACAAATTGTTGTGTTTACCATAACATTTTTAAAGTCTAACACTCTATTTAACTATTTTTACTTTCCAATTTTATGAGCCGTCATTAGTGAATCATTATCCAACTTCAATCCTTGTTCCATCAAAGTAAAGTAAACCCACTATATAAATGCATGTATTGTCATGTTTACATCGGATTAAATTTGTTTACTTTTATAAAGCATTGCTATTTTTCCTTTACAAAAAGTTTAATATATTAAATAATAATGTTGCAGAATGCAAAATGTCCAAGAGTGTGACATTAAATGCACTTAGATATGGTTAAAGTATCAATTTAATCTCATATCACCATTAAACACTTAATTTTACTGTAACTTTTAAATTAATATAATCAATTTAACAAACAATAATAAAAAAAAGATTTCGATCAATTTGATCACTTCATTAATGATATTAATAACCCATCCATCTTTTTCAATATGACACATCAATGTAATAATTTATTCATTTTAACATGATTCAAGTTAATATGAAAAATACTTTTTTCTCCTCCCACATGTCCTCTCCACTCTTTCCTTTCATGGTAAGCTTTTCATTCATTAGGTATACATGAATTAGTTGATACAACGACTTAAAATTTAATTTAATTATCAATTAGATAATATATATAATGTCATGAGAGAAAAAGAGATTGGACGATGAATACAAGAGGGATATGTAGTATTACTCAAACAAATTGTATGGAGTATCAAAGTTGCAAGGTGTAAGACAATTCAGTGAATTGAACTCGCAAATAAGCATACAAGTTATTTTAGTATTTGATTTTATATAGAGAAAATGGTCAAACATGTGACATGTCATTAAACTTATCTGAAAAGTCAATTATGCCTCTAAACATTTTAAAGTTGCAAGTAGACCTATCAACATTGTATGTTGGTGCAATAAAGGCCAACAACCCGTTAGTGACATGTGATAACAAATCACTAGAGTTTCGACAACCATCCGGTGCTATTTCCGACAACAAAATAAATAGGGATCGACGACGGTTCGTCAGTTACAATTGAAGTAAATAAGGAAGGTGACTTTGGTTGCCTTCTCACATTGGAAGGCGACCCAACATCAAGCCACTCCGCCACACCCATTCAAAGAATGAACAACTTTAGCTAACTCATGAACCATTCAGTTTGCAAGCCGATACACAAAACAAAAAGTAACACTTTCAAAGGAAGAAGGAGTTTTTTGCATTTTTAGTCCCACGACTATAGTGACACTTACATGATTGGTCCACAACTTTCAAACTTTGCAATTTTGGTCTATGACTATTGTTTTTGTTGCAAAAATGGTCCTTCCGGCGCCGGAAAACAAAAATCGGCGGATTTCCCGACAATTTTTCGCCGGAAAAAAAATCAACATATTTTACGTCAATTTCTCGCTGGAAAAAAATTATCCTTTCAACTAGGATTAAAATTGACATTTCTAAACAATTAATTTAAGTTAAAACAAATTCATTTCTAAAAACATATGTAGTGAATTTAATTATTTTTTATTTTGGTAAACTAATTAAACTTAAAACTAATTTATTTCTAAAAGCATACGCAGCCAAGTTAATCTTAGTAAAATTAAATACAAATTCAAAATTATTTTTACTTTTTCGTTAAAACTTAAATTATATTTACTTTTTAGCCAATTAAGTACAAATTTAAAATTATTAATACAAATTCATGATCAACAAAAAATAATATTATTAAGATTAAATTTAAACTAAAAAGTAAAAATAATATTTGAATAATTTTGCCAGTAGTAACATCTGCCAACACAAAGGGAAATTTTTAGAAATGTCAATTTTGAATAAAAAGTAAACTAAATTAATTTTTTAGAAATGTCAATTTTAATCCTACTTGAAAGGGGAATTTTTTTCTGGCGAGATATTGACGGAAAATATGTCGATTTTTTTTTCCCGACGAAAAATTGCCGGAAAATCCGCCGGTTTTTGTTTTCCGGCGCCGGAAGGACCATTTTTGCAACAAAAACAATAGTCATGGACCAAAATTGCAAAGTTTGAAAGTCGTGGACTAATCCTACAAGTGCCACTATAGTTGTGGGACTAAAAATGCAAAAAACTCAAGGAAGAAGCAAGCATGTTAATATATACTTACTAAAATGACTACCTTATTTTTTTTAAAAAGTCAATTTTACATTTTAATAATAATTAAATAATTAAATTTACATAGTTAAATACTTAAAATTATAAAACGGGGAATGTGATTGAGTGTAAGGAATCATCTATCATGAACGATGAAAATTATGAGTTACACTAAAAAGAAAATTAAATTTATACTTTGTTTATTTTGTTATAAGACAACAAGGGTGTTAATGAGAGCGAGTTTGAATTTTCAACCTCTTTTAAAAGATAAGATTGTATAACTACCAATGCCAATCAAGTTGGTTAATTTAAATATTGTGTATAACTAAATTACTTATGTGTATTTTCCTTATCCTTAGAAATATATAAGTTTGAACAAAAAGAAGAAGAAAATAAAAGGATGGAACGCACCAGCTGAAAATAGTCTCGACAACATCCAAAAATTCCCCAGTGGAAGATCCTCCGGTATCTTCCTCAATCAACTCCCACAGTCTCCTGCGGCGGCGATTTACCTCTTCCCACCCCCTCTTCGTCTCTTTCCGTATCTGCTCAGTGCTCAATTCTTCATCATGGCGGTGATGCAGACTCTTTTCCTTCAATGCTCTTCATCCATCTCGCCTCTCTCGACTTCTCTGTCTTCTTCATTTTCCGCTTCAGCTCCTGCGAATGCCTGGAAATCTTCAATTAAATTCACCGTCATGTGCTGCTCCGAGGCGTCGCCGGTTACCGTGGTGAACGGAAACGTCGAGAGGCGATCTGCTGAACGGAGTGAGGTTCGCCTTGGCTTGCCTAGCAAAGGTCGAATGGCCTCCGATACTCTCGATCTTCTCAAGGTATATATACTCGTGCGCGCTTGTATTTTCATCTGAATTGACCTTTAATCCTTATCGTTAAATCTGTTTTCCTTTTGTTTTGGTGCTTTTGGCGATGACAGGACTGCCAACTGTCAGTGAGGCAAGTGAATCCAAGGCAGTACGTTGCCGAGATTCCTCAGGTGCTCTAGTCATTTCCTCTTCTATGATTTAATTTTGTTCCTACATTGCATTGGATTTAAGCGGTTGATTCCTTGTTTTTGATGTTTGAGTTTCTAGTTACTGGGAGCATTGAGCTGGTTCAGGAAATTCATTCTTGCAGTTGTATTTTCATTTTTATAAATGTATTTAAAAATTTCGAAGCTCTGCTGCAAGTAATAAGCAAACTGCATTTATACAAAATTGGCTTCTTGATGCTATCAACAAGTAGGATTTATCACCTAAGGAAGCAATTAAGACTATTAAGTATGAGGTATATGACCATCAATTCAAAGTAGGTGAATTAATGATGCCTTTATGGTAGAATCATGCTTGTCTGGCCAAAAAAGGCACACATGCTGCTTTTAAAGGTACAATAAATTCAGTGCTATTCCTCCTGAGTTTCGTTGATTGTTTTCTTTGTCACAACCTCCCATTTAATTTGATTAGTTTGTCAACTTAAAATTTAGTTTACACTTTCATTGTTGGAATATGGGTTGAAGTTATGTGTGTTTGCTGTTTCAGTATGCTTAAAGCTTACCTTTGGATTTTATGCATAAGCAATTTGATTTTGTAATGTTATTAGATTTCATTAATTAAGATGACTGGATTCACACTAGTCAGTGCTGGAGTAAACTTAGATCCCTGATAATCTTATCCACTGCATCTAATTAGGACAGTAGGAATTCTTAAAATTTCCATTAGTTGTTCAGTGTCACAAATGTTTTGACAAGTTGAATACTGTGAGCAGACATAGATTATTGAGATATCTGTACAACAATTTTGTACGTACTTTGTTGCATTATAATCATTAAAAATATTTCTTGCACCCCCTCTCCATTCTCAGCTATTAGCTTTGCTACCTTTCCAGTGTCTTTTGTCCCTTTCTAAATTGCTCTACCATTAGAAACACTCTTAGTTTTCAAGTATGAAGATGAACTTAACTTTTCATAATGCAGGGAGAAAAGTTCAATTGTGCTTTGATCACACTTCTATGATTTTATATATTTTCTTAAAAAATCAGTACTGCCTTCTACTTATTTAAAAGAACATATAAATAAAAGCCTACTCCTCTATGTGATGGTTCACTGTTTAGATTTATTACTTGGAAGTGTTGTGTTTATTGCTGGCCATGACTTCCTTGAGTGTCTTTGCAGCTCCAAAATTTAGAAGTTTGGTTTCAACGGCCAAAAGATGTTGTGCGGAAGTTGGTTTCTGGGGATCTAGACCTTGGTATTGTTGGTCTGGACACAGTTTATGAATATGGACAAGTAAGTTCTGAATATCAAGAATGATTGGATTATCTTTTTCTTGAGTAAGGCAGTGTAGCTAGAGCGGAGAAATGTAAATCTGTACTAGTTTAATGCTGTAACAGAAAAATAATGATTCTTTTGTCCTTCAATCTGTTTTCTTCACAGGATTTTTTGAGCAATGTTACTGACTCGAATAGTTAAATAATTGCACACTTGAAATTGTGTATATATCCATGTTGTCTGGAGAATTGTACACTTGATTAAGACATTTGGCATGCTATGTATTTGATAAAGTTATCACAGTTTCATATGGTCACTATACCGATGTTTCCTTAGCTATATAATTATATTTGTTTTAATCAATGAAGAGAGCACAAGAGTCAACTGATCATGATTTCTCTGTCCATTCTAATTCATTTTCTGCAGTTTAGTAGAATTGCTATGTTCTTTGCTGACTATTTGATTTTCTCTTGGCAGGGGAATGAAGATCTCATTATTGTTCATGATGCTCTCGATTATGGTGATTGTCGATTATCTCTGGCTGTAAGTAATGACAAACTCTTTATTATACCAAAACATGCTAATTCTGTCATGTTATGCTCATAATCATATCACCATAAGGCTATTCTGATAAAGATGTGGAACTGTATATAATATATGTGCGTGTATCTGCAGATTCCAAAGTATGGAATTTTTGAGAATATAAACTCATTGAAGGAGCTAGCGGAAATGCCACATTGGACACCTGAGAGACCCTTGAGAGTAGCTACAGGATTCACATATGTATGGTGTACTAGCCTTGTGCAATGTGACATTTTCCTCTTCTTTTCTTTATTTGTTTATTACAATAATCATTGTTGTTGCTGTCATCATTATTAGTTTTTCAATTTCTTGAAATTTAATATTCCCGATTTCTTTCACAGATGGGACCTAAGTTTATGAATGACAATGGATTGAAACATGTTACCTTTTCAACTGCGGATGGAGCACTGGAGGCAGCTCCAGCAGTAAGAACAAATATAAATATTGAGTTAATCTTATGACATAATTTCTCTTTCAATTTCTTTTGAGTATGGATCAACATTTTTTTTAAAAAAATTCTACTGTTGTTTCCTCATTTCTTTATAATTTAGATGGGGATAGCTGATGCAATTGTGGACCTTGTGAGTAGTGGAACAACATTGAGAGAGAACAATCTGAAAGAGATTGCAGGTGGAATCATCTTACAAAGTCAGGTAATTCATCTGGCTCTGATGTTTTGAAAGTATACATAATTGAGTGCAATGACCTTTGAGCCTATGTTTCCTGCACAGGCTGTCCTTGTTGCTAGTAGGAAATCATTGACTCAGCGTAAGGGTGCACTAGATATAACACATGAAATGCTTGAAAGGCTGGAGGCACATTTACGGGCTACTGGTCAATTCACGGTGTGTATAATTTCCCCCTTCTTTTTGTTTACTAGCTCTTGAAACTTTTGGTTCTAATACATTTATACATCGCATGGTAGGTAGTAGCCAACATGAGGGGAAGCTCTGCAGAGGAAGTGGCTGAGCGTGTATTGAGCCAACCTTCATTAGCAGGGTTGCAGGTATCCCTAACTGGACTAGTGTGTTACTGAAGAGTTTAATATCTTACTGAGTAAAAAATTACCTACCAGCCTTGCACACAGTGATACAAACCGTTATGACCACACTGCATAAATTGATTATTGCTAGACACTCCAACTAACTTAGATGTGCCTTGCTTTTGTAAACATAGGGACCTACAGTAAGTCCGGTGTTTTGCAAACGGGATGGTCGAGTAACGGCAGATTACTATGCAATTGTCATATGCGTACCTAAAAAAGCATTGTACAAGTCTGTGCAGCAGCTGAGGGCGGTGAGACTCATACACCACATATTGTTATATACTTGTAATCAAATTAACCGTCATATATATTGTAGCTTCTCTGTCCGAAACAAGTACAGGGTGATTGGGGATTGGTCTCTTGAAATAGTTGTATTGCTTAAATTAATAGATCAATTGCTTGTTAATTGGTGCCCTGTTGGCAATGTCTATGGCAATAGGAAGCTTTCTTGTGATTTCAATACACTTGTGTTAGTCTCATTATTATATTGCCTCACTAGAAATTTCAGAGTTTTGGATTGTTTTATTTAGAATTTCCGTGGCTCTACCAGCCTATTGGCTTTGGGGTTTACTTGAATGAAGGAAATATAAGAAAGGTTGGACAAGTAATGTATATTAAACTGAGATCTTGTGCCTCTAATGTTAAGAGGAGAATTCATTTGACCAATTTAGATACCTCACACGTGTGCTAGCTATTTGTGCATGTGGCTTCCCTCTAAATTTGTACTCCAAAAGTCTTACATTTTCATATCTTTGTAGCTCATTAATTGTTTTCTTGTGCACAGATTGGAGGCAGTGGTGTTCTGATTTCCCCATTGACCTACATTTTTGACGAAGAAACTCCTAGATGGCGTCAGCTTCTCTCCACCTTGGGCCTTTAAGTGTTTCATTATGTGCTCTGAAAGGTTTTCTGCATTATCAAGTGCATTATTAGAGCCGCCCGAATACCCCAACATTCATGTCTCGATTGGATGCACCTACATAGGAATAACTTTAGGAGCTGGATTCTTTTGGTACCCGTTTGCTGTATTTTTTTTATCGGTTTGCTTATCTATTTGCAACAAGTTTTCAGGCCAACTTTGGGCTTTAAGTTGATAGCCACTTCATTAAGTTATAAGTTATTTCTTCTAGACTTCCAGTAGCTTAGTTTCACTTGAAAGAACTGTTAGATTCATTGTTGCTTGTGTTGCATACTTGCACCTCAGTAGTCACTCCACTTCTATCTACTAGTCCCCTGAAGAACTTCTGCAGACTCTGTTTCTAGATTAAAAGGAAAATGCTTCTTTTGTATTGGTTCGCTTTTGAAAATTTATCTGGTAATCTAAGCAAAAATTATTTAGAATTAATACTCTATATTTCCGGAAAAATAAAAAATAAAAACTCTAGTGGCAACCACCCAACTTGCCTAGCAGATCCATGAAGAGCACGGGACGAACGAATTATACTAAGTACTAACTCGCTTGTTTTTGTATTGTTTGTTTGTTTGTTTTTTTTTTTTTTTTGAAACTTGAGAAAAATATTGTCTTTGCAGTTGGACCTGTTTCTTTTTTATTCTCTCATCTTTTATTTAAATAGTAAAAAGTCTTTCAAAAAGTTCTCAATGAAATGCTATAAGAGTTTTTGACTAAGAATTACACATATAGCATTCAATAATTCCATATGGAAGCTAACTCATGCATAGACAAAGATGTTAGTCCATGAATTTTGGAACATCGGACTTACGTCAAGTACCTTTTGCTAATGTTAGTAGCATTATTATGCTCGAATTTTTATAAATTTTCTTGTTTTCATTTTCGCTTATGAAAATGTAATATTATCAATTGTTATACCATAGATCATGATACAAATTGTACATTTAGTTAACACATTCTGTACCTAAATTAACAGTTTCTCAATCGTTATACCCTGCACCACGGTGCACATAGCAATGTGCACCACGTACGTAAAACGACGTCGTTTCGGTGTTAGTGGACGCGGACGCGAATGACTCCAGGGAATTCATTATCTATAATACATATAATCATTATCTTGCTTAGAATACACAGAATGTTTGCCTTATCTATAATACATATAATCATTATCTTGCCTAGAATACACAGAATGTTTGCCTAGAATACACAGAATATTGACACAAAGTACACAGATGTTAGTTGACGCGGACGCCGACGCGAATGATTCTAGGGAATTCATTATCTATAATACACATCATCATTATATAAAATATACAGAACGTTTGCCTAGAATACACAGAATGTTTGCCCAGAATACACAGAATATTGACACAAAATATACAGAACTCATCCTCCTAACATTCGAATGCACAAACACATCACAACCTGTGTTAATAACATGAATACACAGAATATTGACACAAAATACACAGAACTCATCATCCTAAACATTCGAATGCACAAACACATCACAACATGTGTTACTAACATGAATACACATAACGGTTACCTAGAATACACAGAATGATTGCTTGGAATACACAGAATATTAACATAAATACAGAGACCGGCTGAAACGGGAAACGTGATTTCCAAAAAAAACGGACGATTAGTCTACAATGCTCAAAACGACGTCGTTTAAGTACGTGGTGCACATTGCTATGTGCACCGTGGTGCACCGTATAATTTGCCACAGTTTCTCTACATGTAAATAAATAATTTGATAATTGTTGACACATAATATAATAGCTACATGCAGGTACAAAATGTGTGATAAAATACAGAATCTAAAAATTATTTTTAAATTAAGGTCTATAATGCAATATAAACCTTGTTCTATGTTATAATTTGCCTAAAACTATAAGTTCCCGAATAGTACTTGGGCCACTACACAAGTCATATTGGGTCAAGTCTCAAACACATTATACGGGATTGGACCGGCCCTATTATATACGGTCCATCACTAACTGTACCTACGCCGATCGCACCGTCGTCGTCGACTCGTCGGTAAAATCTCCGGCCACCATTTCAGTCGCCACTCTCTAGTCAATACACGCAACTTCATTGCGGAGATATCAGTCTGCAAAATTCCTCGTGTATATACACACACACACACACACACACACACACACATATATATATATATATATATATAAGCAGTCGACTAATACGCATTCGGATACGAAATGGCTCCGAAGAAGAAGCAGCAACAGCAAAAGCAGAAGCAGAAAGCTTCCTCATCATCTTCGTCCAAAGGCAAGGCTCCGTCGTCGACCGGTCCGAAGCTGCAGATATCGGCCGAGAACGAGAGCCGGTTGCGGCGGCTGTTACTGAACTCCGGCCGGTCTACAGCTCCTGCTCCGGTTGATGATTCACTCTCCCAGGCGCAGAAGGCCAAAAAGCTTCGCTCCATTTACGAGAAGCTATCTTGTGAAGGCTTTAAGGATGATCAAATCGAACGCGTTCTCTCCGCTCTCAAGGTGCAATTCTCCTTTTCAATTACATTATTATTATACTATTATACTATTATTACTATATAGACACATACATGACTATGAGTCTCTAAATATTGCATTGTATGCTATCATTAATCGTATATGAGGCAAACTATCCATTTTATGACCTCTTCAACTTAATCTTTTAATGCAACTTCAAGCATGCTATATGGACTGATTTCAGTGACAATTTATAGTTCCTATGTGATTATGGTTCTTATCTTACAAAACTTGAAATAGAGGTTGAACCTTTCTGGCTATAATTTTAATTTCAATAACAAGTTCACTGAAGATTTGTTGTATTTGTACAACAAAGGATGGTGCAACATATGAGGCTGCTCTAGATTGGCTATGCTTAAATTTGTCTGGTGATGAGCTTCCACTGAAATTTGCTGGTGGCACTTTGCACTCAAATGAAGGTAATACACGAATTTTGCTTTGGATTTGATGTTCTGGATCTACGTTGATAAAAAAAAAGTGGAGTTAAAGCATGCTTAATGCATATCACAACAGGTTCTGTTGGCATCATATCAACTGCACGAGAAGATTGGGTTCCTTCCACAGATTCATCAGCTGCAGGAACAAGGGAGGAAATATCAGAGGCTTTCATAACAACTAAGGAGCAAAGGGTTAATGAAACTCTTGATTCCGTTGAGCGTTCTCAAGCAGATTGGATCCGGCGGTATATGGAACAACAAGAAGAGGTATTATCATTGGTCTATTTTAATGAGAAAAGGCACAAAAAGTTGGATTTTTGCTAGAGAATACACAAGACTATTTATTTCCTAATTCTCTTTTATTTGTTCTTGGTTATTCATCATTCCTTTCTAACTTTGTGCTGCTTTCTTTATCTTTATCATGCAGGATGAATCTGAATCTGAATCTGGCCTGTTTGCTGATGCTTCCTCAAAACAGGTACTTGTCAATCTAAATGGTTTCATGTTATTACATGTTGAGGGTAGCCTCTGAATTACCTTATTTAGTCATGATGAGATTGAGAGCTATTCTGTCATTGACTTATTCTTTGTGTTATTGGGTATGGTACCAAGGTTACAATAGTGTCTCTTGATTGTGCTGGTTGTGGCATAGTGTAAGAGTGTTCATAAATGTGACATTTTTGTGAATTGCAATTTATAATGCTTACTTCATTGGTAGCATTTTCTTCTCTTCTTTCTATATATTCTTAGAGAACTCTTCTCGTAGCTATATTATTCAGAGTTGATATTTGTGATGTGCACTAGTCAAAATATTTTGGTCCTGTATATCTCATAGTAAATGTATCCCTGTAGAATTTCTGAATTTTCTATCGAACTCTCTGTTACCCCAAGACTAGGACTTTGTCTCAAAATGTCAAATCCAATCTTCTTGCTTGGGTTTAGTTATATATGACTTTTACTTTTTATCTTTTGATTTTGAAACTCTAGTTAGCCTGGCAACCTTAATGTTTATGCTAGCATTTCCTCTGTTCTATAATATTATGGAATGGGCACTCAACTAAGACTTTCTATCAATTTCTCAGTATATGTTACGCTTTCTTTGTCAATAGAGTCTACAATCAAGGCGTAGTCATGAAACTATTGTACAAGAGTTTCATACTGCAAGGCTGGAAGCTATTCGTGCAAAAGAGACTGGTGACAAGAAAGGCCAAGAGCAAGCAAGCAGAACTATCCGCAAAATCAAGCAGGAGATATCTGCCCTGGGTAACAAAATTCTGCCTATTACAATCTGATACTCCATATTTCCTTTGAGCTGCTTACTAAGTGTGGTTAACATGATTCAGGATTGTCAGATGCTATCCTGGAATCTGGATATGAAAGTTTTCCCCACCAGGCTCTGCAGGACTTGTCTTGCCCTTCCATGTCTTCTGAGAACTTAGAAGCTGATGTTGTTACTTTACAAAATGGAGAAGATTGTATAACTTCCAGTCTCCATGAGTGGGAGTTAAATGTGGATAAAAAGGTGGCTGGGTTGTCTTCTGAAGAGGACTCTGTGAGTGTCTCCATACCTGAAAAGACTGAATCAGAAGGAGAATCAGGAGATGTAGAACTTGGTAATTTTCTCTTTGAAGAGGCCTCAGCTGCTGAGTTGCCTGCTGAAGCTTTGGAACGGCAGAAAAAAGAGAAGCTGAGAGAACTGTTGAGTGAGAAAAACTTAGAGAAGCTAGAAGGTATATGGAAGAAGGTAAATACTGCTGAGTGTGATGAGCTTGTTCTTCTAATACTTATTTCAAGGCAGACGGAACATAAAGTAGTTGCTGCATGATGACTTTTAGCTTAGCTCAAACTGCCTTCTATCTACTCTAATTTATTTTATTTTCTTTTATTTATTTATATTTTCTTGTTGGTGTTGTGTGCTTTTGTGTGTGGATTCAAAGCCTTTGTCCTAATAATAGGAGTCAAACCAACTAACCTCAATTAAACCTGTTGCTTACTGATCCTACAACACATATATTGCCTTGCTTGAATTTTGAAATCCCCTCCTTTCTCCTTGAATTTATGTATATGTTCTTGCATTCCTTTTTTCATTTATAATGTTTATAATTTTAAACATTACTACAGGGAGATCCACAAAAGATTCCAAAGGCTTTTCTACACCAGCTTTGCCAGAAATCAGGTTGGGATGCACCAAAATATACTAAAGCACTTGGAAAAAGAAATATTTCCAGTTACACAATAAGTATATTGCGCAAAGCTAGTGGAAGGGGTAAAAGCAGAAAAGCTGGGGGACTAATAACAATTGAGCTTCCTGAACAGGATCAGACATCAAGTAATGCTGAGGTACTAAGCTTGAAAACATCCCTCAATAACATTTTTGCAATGATATACTCATAATTAACATGGGCAGTTAATAAAAAAGTATAAGGAGATACCTGCACTCTAGAAGAAACATAGCAGTTCTTATTGTGTGAAAAATATGGAAGGATTTTTCTTCTAATAAGCCTTTGGGAGGTCTATTTCTCTTTTTCAAGAAAAAAAAAATTTAACCTATATGTTGTAGTTCAAATCCATATGATGGTTTCTTCTTGATATTGATCTGTCTTTTGCAAATTGGTTTTCTGAACCATAGGATGCACAGAATATGGTGGCAGCATATGCTCTCCATCAGTTGTTTCCAGATCTCCCTGTTCACTTGCCAATTACAGAGCCATATGCTTCAATTGTCCTCCACTGGAAAGCAGGTGATTTTTGTTGCCTGTAATTTTAATTTTAGTTAATTGATACTGGTTGCTTGTTTCAAATACATAGTTGTTAATGCTGGACAGTGAACAGAGCCTTTATCTTGCTATAAATCATCATCTGTTTTCCTGTACTGCTGTTATTGTTGAATGATATTCTTGGTAAATTCTGCTTTGCTGTTGGAAAACTTGCAGGTGAATCTTTGACTGATGTAGTTGAGGATCAAGAGGAACGTAGAGCAAGTTTTGTCAATTCGTTATTGAATGCCGATGGGTCTGGTATTATTGTTCCTTTGAGTGCCACCAATAATCCAACTGAGAATAAGATTCAGCAGCCTCAAGTTACAGAAGATAAAACAACTAGCTCTGATTTGAAAGTTAAAAGTATGTTGATGGACTTATTTTTATATTTTGTGTCCCACCCACTGCTTAGGAAGTCAGTTTCACTAAATGTCAGCTTGAGTTTTAAAACAATTACAATTCTTAGTAAAAGTACTATATTCCTCATTAATTAATCTAATAAATGAATTAAATATTGATCATAATAAATCGTTGATCCTTGAGAAGAGAACTACAACAGGTAAACCAGCCTAGGGGGAGTATATCTGTGGTTGATATGCATCATATTGTCTGCAGTAATATTTAGCAGCTGATAGTGCACTATGTGAAGTTAAACTCATCAAATGATCCACTTTTTGCACAGTTTGACAAAGAAAATACCTGTCGTTCCCTTAATTCACTGTAATTGCTTAGTTATTCTTGTAGCAAAACCAGTTAAATCCAATTAAATCCATATAACCTAGAAAATACTCTTGATTTAAGGTTAAGTATGGCTCTAAGATGTCTTAAAAGGGATTATCTCTACAATATTGTGTATGCATTCCCATAAGAAGAGATTTTTTTTTTTTCAATTTGTCTTCCATAACACTTCCTTTTGCTATCATGCAGAAGTGAATCAGAGAAAAGAATCAGAAAGTGTTTATTTGAGGCAAGAGCAAGAGAATAAGAAGAAGATGAAGAAGTACCAGGTTGGTATTTTCCCATTTTATGTCAATGAAGATTATGGGGATATGAGGGTAGGACAGCCTTAGGAGACTAACAGGAGCCAGTAGCTAAATCCCTCTGATTGTTGACATTTGGTATCACCTCAACAATGAAGGTCCATAATCCATACTTAGTAAAATTTCTGAGCTTTTATTTTACATCATGTTAAAAGCGAGGACTGTTTAGGTGTTTTCCCTCTTTGTACATCAAGAAAATCATAATTACTTAATGTATTTCATTTGATGGAGAATCCTCTAGGGATGTTTACATGATCTGTTTTTCTGTTGTTTGACCATAGAGGGATATGTTCTACCAAACCCTCTCCAAACTTAAGATGTTTCGCTATGCTATGGCTGGCCAATTTCCTTCTTATCCTGAAAGTCCATACCCAGATTCATTGTTTACATTATTCCTAGCGCTCCAGCTGTCAAGTATGGAGATGACAGTTGGAATTTTGTGCAGTCTCATTATGCAAGGCGATTCCGGTCTTCTACCTTGTCCAGCTCTCAAGGCTGTATTAGAGCAGTGTTTTATTATTGCATTTTTTAAAGCTGCTATTACTTTCTCTATATGCTTTATCAGTTATGCTGAATGTAGTCATATGCATACTTCTTTTAATGTTTTGCTTCTAAATTCTAATTGATTTATAATTTTCATGTTAGGACATGTTGAAATCACGAGCTGCCCTTCCTATTGCTGAGTTAAAGGATGATATTTTGCATTCACTTGAAAAGAATGATATTTTGGTTGTTTGTGGGGAAACAGGTTGTGGTAAAACAACTCAGGTTCGAATTTGTTATGCCTTGTTTTGAAGCTTACTTGTTTTAGATATCCAACTTCTGTTCCTTCTTAATTTCACTTTTTCACACTTAACTTCTGAGCATGTCTGCATGGCTTCTGCAACTGTAAATTTCATCCTATTCTCCTTTCACCCCGCCCCCCACCCCCACCCACAAAAGTTTGACTTGATTAATGATTTAACTTTTTTCATAAGTGGTGTTGGTTCTTTTTCACTTTTAAAAATGACATAATCAGATATTATCAACCTTAATGGTTTTAAGGAAAAATTAGATCAAGGAACCTTTGCTTGAAATTGCCAATTTAGCAAAAAGGAGAAGGTAAACAAAATGGAATTGTTTGTATATACTGCTCGTAGGATTCCTTCTGCACTCTTAACTCCTAGTTTCCAGGTTCCACAATTTATATTGGATGACATGATTGAGTCAGGACATGGTGGATATTGTAACATTATATGTACACAACCAAGGAGAATAGCGGTCAGTACTACATCTTCATGCTGATCTTAGTATTTTAAGTTCCTCAATTTATATTGGTCTTTGACTTGATGACATTGATTAATGTTAAGAATTCTTTTAAATAGGCAGTTTCTGTAGCTGAAAGAGTTGCCGATGAGCGAGTTGAATCTTCACCAGGTTCATATGATTCTTTGGTTGGCTATCAAGTGCGTCTTGATAGTGCAAGGTAATGACTTGTCAAAGTCCATGTTTGTCAGTAATTGTTGCATACATTATACTTAATCTATACACCTCTTCTATTAATCTATGCTTTCTGGTTGGTAATTTTGCCTCTACCACTTGATAATCTGACATGATTATAATTTTGCGGAGCAATGTAATTTTAAAATTTTATTTGAGTGCTGCATACAGTGAAATTCATTATATCTATGTACGACTTGCATAATGTTTAATTTGAGTTACTTGGTCTGGATTCTTGGAATCTCTAAGGAAAGGCATCTGCATCTTCCTTACTAATTACTACTTCGTAAATTGGTAAATGACAGTTTATGACTTTTAAATACTATTTGTTTATATATGGAGGAAAAATTATTTAAAAAAAAAAGACTTACCTGACTTAATATAGCATGGGATAGGGTGGTGCAGAAACCCATGTTTCAGAGGCAAGTATACAAGGTTTGTTGTGACTTGTGAATGCCAACGAATTCCTTTTCTCTTTAAGCCTTATATGTGGTGAAAGGGACAAACTGCACAGCTTATAGTGAAAATATCTGAATTGAGTTGTGATTTCGCTAAGTGGCATGGATGGTGGTTTTGCTATTGCTCTTCGAATGGGGCTCATTTACAGATGTCAAATTTACTGTTCACGTGCACAAACATGTACTACTGATAGATTTATCCTGTTCAACTATTTATATCCTGTCCTGGAAGGATAAAAATATACTGATTATATTTGTATACTCATTCCTTGTTTTAGGAGCGAAAGAACAAAGCTTCTCTTTTGTACAACTGGCATCCTCTTGAGAATGATATCGGTAAATCTCACTTACTATCAATGATTTATTTATTTATTTATTTGATAGATGTGATTATCCATGTTGTTTAGGTCAGCCACTCCCCCATTTCTTCCTTTGCAACATAGGTAGAAATTGCCTCTATTTAGAACACTGATTGGTAAATGACTATCTTGGATATGTTAAAAATTTAAAATGCAGGGTAACAAAGACTTAAGTGGTATAACTCACATCATTGTTGATGAAGTGCATGAACGGTCTCTTCTGGTGAGGTTTTTTTTCTTTCTTTCTTTTTGGCTGATAAATCTGTCTCTTCTGATGAGTTACTTATTCTCATATATATCATCATAGTTAATAAGGAAGTATTTCCTGGTGCATTTTTTAGTCAGATTGTTATTATCTATTTTGATAATTATAGCAATGTGAGGATTTGGAGATCAGTTGGGGCAAACACTAAGCTCTTCTTCTTTTGCACAACAGGGTGATTTTCTGCTTATTGTCTTGAGGAATCTTGTTGAAAAGCAATCTGCTCATGGCACTCCAAAATTAAAAGTCATTCTCATGTATGTATGGATTTATATCTGACACTTAATATTTTGCTTGTTTTGTATCTATCTGTTTTCTTTCATTGTTTTTATTATTATTATTATTATTATTATTATTATTAATTTGTTGTTTGATCTGTTATGTAGGTCTGCCACGGTTGATTCACATTTATTTTCACAATACTTTGGTCATTGTCCTGTAATTACTGCACAAGGACGAACACATCCTGTCTCATCTTATTTTCTAGAAGATATTTATGAAAATATCAACTATCGCCTTGCATCTGATTCTCCAGCTTCTATGAACTATGGAGCACCCACAAAAGAGAAGGTTCTTTTATCACATGACTTTTCCTATTGCTTTGTCCATCTCTCACTTCTGGGGTCTTCAGATAATCTTAAATAATTGACATCATAGCTACTAGCTTGATGGGCTGCTTTTCCAAGTCCCATCACAAATATATCTTGGACTGGAATTCTACAACTCCGAATAGGTGACCAATGGCCTTCTGCTTAACCAAATGTACCTACACTCACCAAATTCAATATGATCTTAGTGAGCTATAAGTAGTTTCTTGGTCCACTAATGATTTGGTTGTATGCTGTGGCTTCTGGTAAAGAAAAAAATGTCTAAAGCTTCAAACTTGTGGGGGCATTGGATTCACAGGAATTGGAGTGCAACATCTGTTTAGAAGTCTAATGGAGTAATTATATGTTGGAGCATGTGATTTCTTGAGTTTCATGATTTTTCATTCATTGTTTTCAACTCGATGATTGCAGAATGCTCCTATTGGAAATCACAGAGGGAAGAAAAATCTCGTCTTATCTGCATGGGGTGATGAATCATTGCTGTCTGATGATCGTGTAAATCCATATTATGATCCAAGTATCTATCAGACATACAATGAGCAAACTAGAAAAAACTTGGTAATTGCTTCTGGAAAGTATTTTTGTTATATATATATTACTGCAAAGTGCTCAGTGCTGATTAGGTCATTAAAAATACCATAATGTACTCTTGTGCAGAGAAGAATGAATGAAGACGTTATTGATTATGATCTTCTTGAAGACCTTGTATGTCACATTGATGAAACATACCCTGATGGTGCAATATTGGTTTTTTTACCTGTAAGTTCTTTTGGTTTAATTTTTCAGTTGGTGTCTGAAATTATATTGAAATGTCTCTTAATCCATGTGCAGAAAATAGTGAATGCTTGAATTTATCATTGCAGGGTGTTGCAGAAATACATGCGTTGCTTGATAGACTTAGCGCATCTTACCGATTTGGTGGGCAGTCTTCTGAATGGCTTCTTCCTTTACATTCATCTATAGCATCTGAGGATCAGAAAAAGGTGTTTCTTAGACCTCCTGAGAACATTCGTAAGGTAAAGTACCTAAAGGTCATAATATCCCATAGAAGATGCACCAGAACTTGCCTTCTTTGAAAGATTGTAGCATTGTGGTATTAACAAAAACACCAAAATGATAGTAAAGATACACATTTCCAGAATGGTTTCCCCCCAATACTTCTAAAGAAAAGTGAGACAAGGGCATTCTTTCAGTTGGTTATTTCAAACTGGATATTCACAAAAGCATTCAAATTGAAATGCAATTTTTTGAAAGGAAATATTGACATTGTGTACTTATGAAAAAATGATTTGTCCTGGGTATGCTCCTATATATATATATATATATTCTCTCACCAGAAAACTTTCTCAAGACAGAATTATGTAGATGCGTAAGAACTGTAGTCAGGACCTTGGTGATTCAGTGATTGTGTCAATGTGCAAAATATCAGTATGAAGTTTTTCTTCTTGGACTTCTTTTATAGGTGAATATTGTGAAGTATGTATGCACATGTCCTGTCTATGTGTGCATGCAAATGACTTCTTGTAGGCTTCATACTAAATTGAAGCGACGAATTATCTCTATCATGGTTTAGCACCTTTGCCTTTTCTTAGAGGAACTGATATACTTGATTGTTCTTAATGTTCCAGGTTATAATTGCAACTAATATTGCAGAGACTAGTATAACAATAGATGATGTGGTTTATGTGGTAGACTGTGGAAAGCATAAGGAAAATCGCTATAATCCAAAAAAGGTGTGTACCCTTCTTTTTGAAGTTTCCTATAGTGATAAGGTTGCATAAGTTGTGCATTCATTTCAGTTTCCTTATTTGCTTGTTGCTATCATTTCTCATGGTATTTTTCATTTTGCTTTTTAACAAATTACTAAGTACTCATTATTGTTTTAAAGTAGTTCTTCGGTTAGCTGTTTTATTTAAACTAATCTTTTGATATTAGAAATTGTCAAGCATGGTTGAAGATTGGATTTCTCAAGCAAATGCAAGGCAGCGCAGAGGAAGAGCTGGACGTGTAAAGCCAGGAATTTGTTTTTGTCTGTATACGCATTATCGATATGAAAAGCTCATGCGACCTTATCAGGTAATGAAGTGTTTGTTTGGCCCAACTAGAGCTTTTACAAAGGGCTATTTAAAGAAGTCTCAACTTCAGAGCTTCTTGAAAAAAGTGCCTTTTGCCTTTTATCTAGTTTTAAAAGACTCTCTTTTTAGTGTTCGTCCAAGCTTATGTTTCTGGAATAGATAAACTCCAGGAAGTTGTGGGCCAAACCCCTTTTTCCTTTGAATCAAAATTCAAATCAAGTAGAGCGTTAAGTTCAATTATTTTAATTTGATTTGTAGCAAAGAACAAAGAAAGAAGGAGTGATTTTCTCGAAATCAAAGGAAAAAAGAGAGTTTCTTTGGGACCAGAAGATCTAATTGCAGAAAGCAACAAAAGTTGCGGATAACTCTTTTTTTTACCTATCCTATATTCTAATCCTGATTACGAATCAATAAACCTGAAGAGTGAATTCTTCCTTTCGTGAAATTAGAGAAACAAAATTTCTTCTTCTAGGGGTCGAAATTTGATAATTCCAATATTGATAATAGAGTTTTCTAGCTTTCTCTATCGCCCGAAAAACCATTTTAGCTAATCCTGCGATAATCTGTAAGAAACTCTTTATATATCTATTTGAATTATTCAATTAGAAGACAAGAACAAAATACAAATAAATGAAGAGAAATAATAAGGTTGATTATCATATAGACTCATGTAAAAAGATGAAAAAGCCCATTTATTTAGTTCTACATTCTTTGCACTTATTCTACCTATTTCGTTTCGATTCCAAATTCTAGAATTCTATTACTATATAATCTAAATAAGAAAATTCTCTACGAACTCATAAGAATTCAAATTCTTCATTCTAATTATTACTTAATTACAAGATATCTTTAATTTGATATTTCTATTTATTTTATAGAATAGATTTATATTATAGAATAGATTTCTAGAAAGAATAACAGATACAAATAGTAAATCGGGGTACCCTTCTATGATGAACCTTCCCTCTATTTTTGTACCATTAGTAGGCCTAGTATTTCCGGCAATTGCAATGGCTTCTTTATTTCTTCATGTTCAAAACAATAAGATTGTTTAGATTCAACGGGATCCAATCCCATCCATTTTTTTTTTCAAAACTTGGACTTATATTGTATCATAACACGGATATCTAGTTAGTGAAATAGAGTCAGGATTTGTGGGTTCAATGCGAAAAGTGTTATGGATTAAATTATAAGAAATTTTTGAAATCAAAAATGCATATTTGTGAACAATGTGGATATCATTTGAAAATGAGTAGTTCAGATAGAATTGAACTTTTGATCGATCCGGGTACGTGGGAGCCTATGGATGAATACATGGTTTCTCGGGATCCCATTGAATTTGATTCGGAGGGGGAGGAGGAGGAGACTTATAAAGATCGTATTGATTTTTATCAAAGAAAAACAGGATTAACTGAAGCTGTTCAAACAGGCATAGGCCAACTAAACGGTATTCCCGTAGCAATTGGGGTTATGGATTTTCATTTTTTGGGGGGTAGTATGGGATCCGTAGTCGGGGAGAAAATCACCCGTTTGATTGAGCACGCTACCAACAAATTTTTACCTCTTATTATAGTGTGTGCTTCGGGGGGTGCGCGCATGCAAGAAGGAAGTTTGAGCTTGATGCAAATGGCTAAAATATCGTCTGCTTTATATGAGTATCAATTAAATAAAAGGTTATTTTATGTATCAATCCTTACATCTCCTACAACTGGTGGAGTAACAGCCAGTTTTGGTATGTTAGGGGATATTATCATTGTCGAACCCAATGCTTACGTTGCATTTGCGGGTAAAAGAGTCATTGAACAAACATTGAATCAAACAGTACCTGAAGGTTCACAAGAGGCTGAATATTTATTCGAGAAGGGTTTATTTGACTTAATTCTACCACGTCATCGTTTAAAAAGCGTTCTGGGTGAGTTATTTGAGCTCCACGCCCTTTTTCCTTTGAATCAAAATTCAAATCAAGTAGAGCGTTAAGTTCAATTATTTTAATTTGATTTGTAGCAAAGAACAAAGAAAGAAGGAGTGATTTTCTCGAAATCAAAGGAAAAAAGAGAGTTTCTTTGGGAACAGAAGATCTAATTGCAGAAAGCAACAAAAGTTTCGGATGACTCTTTTTTTTACCTATCCTATATTCTAATCCTGATTACGAATCAATAAACCTAAAGAGTGAATTCTTCCTTTCGTGAAATTAGAGAAACAAAATTTCTTCTTCTAGGGGTCTAAATTTGATAATTCCAATATTAATAAAAACTTAAAAAGAATTTGCTTCTCAGTTACCACTAATCTCATTTTTCTTTCTTTTGACCTTTACAGATACCTGAGATGTTGCGGATGCCTTTGGTTGAACTATGTTTACAAATCAAGTTACTTTCTCTAGGCAACATAAAGATCTTCTTATCCAAGGTACCATCTAATGCATTCACTTATTTAGAAGAAAAAGGTAATCCCTATTGTTCAATTTCAGAGCTCATAGGGCTTGATTATTTATAATCTTCCATCTATTCTGTTTAAATATCTTGCTTTCCAGGCTCTAGAACCTCCAAAGGAGGAAGCTATTACATCAGCAATTTCTTTGTTATATGAGGTATTCACTGTTATCAACAATTTCTTTTATATTATATATGCATGTATAACTAACTTCTAAGTTTTATTTAGTAAAATATGACTGTTTTGCCACATCAACTCTGTCTTCATTAGGCATTTTCTAGAAACTGAATTTATACAACTACCATGTCCATGTCAAACAAAGCACACCTCCCTGTGCTTGCTATATTGTTTTTAAACATCAAGAAGTGCCTATTAAACTATTATCATCTTAGGGCATAATTAACAATACTGCAGTGCAGAAATTGCTTTTCTGCCTGATCTAAATTGAACTTCTGAATAGGTGGGAGCAATTGAAGGAAATGAAGAGTTGACTCCTCTTGGGTATCATTTGGCTAAACTCCCAGTTGATGTACTGATTGGGAAGGTATGCTTCTGAAGTGGATTTTTTTCTAACTTGATCCCAGCGTACAATCCAAACCTTAATAGTGCTTTAAAGAGACTGGCCAGTCTGATCATCTAGTTATTCAGTGGTTGTCTTCTTCTCCTGCTTATGCATAAAGATTTAGCGTTCTGATTTCTTTATATTTATGAAATTGCAGATGATGTTATATGGTGCAATATTTGGTTGTTTATCACCAATTCTCTCTATTTCAGCATTTTTGAGCTACAAGTCACCATTTGTTTATCCAAAAGATGAGGTTTATCTTCAGCAATGTACTACTTTCTTTGACTTATCTGCAAGGAAATGAACTGACTAACAACTTGCTTTTGCAGAGGCAAAATGTTGAAAGAGCCAAGTTGGCTCTATTGGGTGACAAGCTTGGTGGTGAAACTGATTCTTGTGACAGCAACTTGCAATCTGACCATTTACTAATGATGGTTGCATATAAGAAGTGGGAGAAAATTCTGCGTGAGGTTTGTTGAGAGGACAAATGCACTACACAAACATCACAGAGACTCCTAAATTCATTCAGCATGAAACAAACTAGTTGGAGAGATTTCTTAGTTGAAAGGATCTTGCTATGGTTAATTATATTCTCTTGAGAGTTAGATTGGAATATTTCTTTCAAGTGTTGCACGCCTCCACTCAACCTTATGCAGTCATCAGTGTTTATATCATGCTGGTTGATTCAGTGCATTCTTGTTCTTGCAGAGTGGAGCTAAAGCGGCACATCAATTTTGCAGCTCATATTTCTTAAGCAATTCAGTTATGCACATGATAAGGTTTGAGTATGCTGCTCAGAAGTCATTATTCTATCATAATGCTGCCCCCCCCCCACCCCCACCTTGAACAAAGTTCTCAGATTCATCTCAGAATTCAACTCCACTGAAGAAAGAAATTGCTAAATTTGTTGCAATCTCAAACTTCCTAAAAGTAATCCTGGCTTATAAAGAAGAGGGCTCCAACTTAAGAAACTACTAATGACTCGTATGACATGTTTGACTCTTTATTCATACATTCCTACTGAAAAGCTACCGAGTAAATTAATTCTTAACCTATTAGGGAAAGAATATATCAAATTTTCTTCAGGCAGATGCAGTAGTGGTTGCAAACTCGATGGGAACAGTTTGGTTTTGGAAGATATGGCCTTGAAAGCTGTAGAAAACCACTAAATTACCAACATAACAGAATACAAAATAAAAAACACGATCAGCTTTTATTACCTAAAGTAATACCTAAATATGAACTGAAGCATTAAAAAATAGGCTTTATATCATGCTTCATTGCTTCTCCTCCTCCAACTCATTCTGGATCATCACTTGATTCATCTTAAACTGTTAATGCATATCAAGTATTCGCTTAGTATTCTTATTATGATATTTGCAACAGATGCTAAGAAATTGCTAGGATGAGTTGTTAAGTTAAATTTATTAAAAGGCTTCCTGCTCGTTGCTAAAAATACTGCTCTAAAATTTCAGAGACATGAGAGTGCAATTTGGAACATTGCTAGTTGACATTGGACTCATTGACATTCCCAAAAATTTCCAGGTATTTTAAGATAAAATGCTATTTTGTTGTTCTGAATTTTATGATTATGTAGCTGTTTGCTTTTCAAATTACTGAGCAAACCTTTTGCAAAATTCTTTTTATGACAAATGAAATAATCTTCAATAGGTTTTTTGTCCCATTCTTTTTTTTTTTTACAAAACTACCAGTGGTAGACCAATAAATACATTACATGATGAATGGTAAATACCCCAATTACAATGAATAATCATAAGAACTCCTAAATAACAGAGACTAAAACTACCTCGCCAGGCTTGTTCTTGGTGAGGTTCAAACCGATGACCTTTTGGGACAATGGCCCTCGGCTTAAGGTGTTTCCCAACTAGGCAAGGTCTTGCGGTTAGGTTTTCTGCTTTTCTCCCTTCTATTATGTGTTTCGTTTTGGCGTGGTGAAGTAGGAGTCGCTAATTAGTAATAGTGTAGTACTAAACTGAAAGAAATCTAGGCATAATGGTTTAGCTCTCTCATTCATTTACTAAAATCTTTTTTCGCAATTATGTTTCTAAGAAGTTTATTTGTTCTTGGTGCATTTTGGAATACCTTGTGGAATTACTTGCAGCAAGATGAATGTAGTCTGAGCCTCTGAGGTCTTAATTCTTTAGCTATCTCATTGCCTTGTTACTTGCCCTTTCTACAAGTAGAGCATTTATTTGTTCTTTGCCTACTTTGGACTTGTTCTCTTTTCATATCATTTAAGGTTCTGTACCTTATAGATTCTTTTTCCTGTGTTTTTGGGGTAGCATTATAACTTGAAATACTCTTTGATGCAGATTGCTGGGAAAAGGAAAGAAAAGCTTGATAGTTGGCTTTCTGATGCATCACAACCATTTAATATGCATGCAAATCATAATTTAATTCTTAAGGTAACTTAAAATTTTTCTTTTATATTTCATTAGAATTTAGAAGCACCAAGCCCTTATGTGAAGGACACAAATGCAGGCTACAGTTGTGGAACAAAACAAATGTTGATAAATAGAGACAAATATATCTTTCGTGTAGTCTTGCTGCACTCATATGGTGTCTTTTTTTAATGTAATACGTAAATATCATTGATCAAACAGAAGGATAGTAAAGATCAGTGAACATTTTGGTTACTATATAACCCAAATCTCAAATCTGAGTGCATTCGAACTTTTAAAAAAGAAAAGAACCAAAAAAAATAAAAATGCTTTTACTGCTTTCTTTTTCTTGTTATGTGATTCTGGACTTCCTGAGGTACCAATATTGAGAGTGCATGTTTAGGCCATACTATGTGCAGGTCTGTATCCCAATGTAGCTGCCACAGAAGAAGGTATCTCTGCATCTGCTCTTGGATCCCTGAAACAGAATACCGGTCCCACAGCAAGGAGTCAGCCCCTGTGGTTTGATGGAAAAAGAGAAGTTCACATTCACCCTTCTTCAATGAACTCTACTTTAAAAGCTTTCCAGTATCCATTTCTAGTCTTTCTTGAAAAGGTCAGTGTTTTCTACTTTCTAGAACTCTTTGGCATACTAGTGGGGGCTTTTGGTTCAAACATGGGAATGGGAATCAAATACTTGATAATTGGAATGAGTTTTAGTAAAAGTATTTTGCTTGTTTGGTAGTAGGCTGGAATTGGAATCATTACCAATATTGTTGTTCGGATATATATAACCTTATAATCTGAATAAAGGTTTTTTAAAAAATTTTTAAAAAAAGTTTAAGGCAATTGATCCTGATATGCTGACATCCAAAACACAGAAAAAATCCAAAGCATTGTGATAAAAACACAAGGAGTGAGGAGGGGATAAGACTAAGTAATGGGAATAATACCTTAACTTAATTAGGTAATGGGTTTTTTAATTAATGGGGTATTCTGTATTCAAATCCTATACCTGTGTTTTTAAAAGTTGTCAACCAAACAGTATGTATAACTTTTATTCCCATTCCTTGTGTCTAAACCCATGAACCAAACACACCCAAGTGTTTGCATAATGCCATAATTTAATGCTCTTGCTCAAATCCTCAGCTATGCGTATGTTATTGGGTTTTAAATAGTTATTTTTGTCTGAAGTATAATATTTGGTTCTTGTATATCTAGAAGATGATTCCAATGCCCTCTAAATTCTCAGGTAGAGACAAATAAAGTATTTCTACGAGATACTACCGTAATATCTCCTTATTCCATTTTGCTGTTTGGCGGTTCAATAACTGTGCAGCATCAGGTATCTATCTTCCTACCCCCAGATTCGGTTCGAATTTGCAGTTTCCTGGTAATATTCTTTGTTATTTCTTGTTGAAGATGAATAATAATAAATGTGTATATTCACTAACAACTTAAGCTTTTAACTTGTAAGTATGGTGGAACACATACTTCAATATTTCCAATTGTGTACGACAACGAAAAATTCACCTTATGCAAATACTCTGCATGATCCAATTGATCTTGTTATCTTTCATCTAGACGAGCTCCCTGGAAATATTAAGACATGCAGCCAGATGAATATATAAAAATGAGTAAAAATATAGAGTTCCTAACATAACCCTATCCAAAACACAACTTTTCACATAATCACATTGAATGTACTCTAATTCACAGTATATGCCTCCTTTCACATCAGAAAATT
Source organism: Ipomoea triloba (assembly GCF_003576645.1). NCBI lineage: Eukaryota > Viridiplantae > Streptophyta > Magnoliopsida > Solanales > Convolvulaceae > Ipomoea > Ipomoea triloba. The sequence continues at coordinate 1,901,853 of NC_044916.1, forward strand.
TCTGACCTTTCTGCCAAGTATTTTAATATTAACTAAGGTAAATGAGACCTATATGTATTTTTTTTTTCATTCGGTTATTATGGATGATTAGGGGTTCAGGGTATAGTTTGATGGTAAGCCAACCATTCGAAGTACCCAAAAAAATTATTGATGTTGATTTAACTACCAATCCTTCGTACATGGGGAGGGAGAAAGTGCATAGGAGTTACTTCATCTAATGTAGGAATGTAGGATATATCTCTGCTTCTATATCAGGGAGTTTACTTCCCCATTATTGTCCCCAAAAAAGAGAGAAGGTGCATCACATTTGGTGATAAATGTTTACTGCTATAGTAATGTCCATTGGATAAGAAGTAACTGTTCATCCGCTCAGATAGATGAGCGAACTGCTTGGTTCATGCTGTACAAAAGCTTTCCATCCTAATCTTCCATTAAGCAGTGTTTACTAATTGATAATTTTGGGATCACAGAGTGGAATAATCACCATAGATGGATGGTTAAAGATCAGGGCAGCTGCACAAACTGCTGTGCTCTTCAAAGAACTGCGCTTAACCCTTCATGGTATTCTCAAGGAGCTAATTCAAAACCCTCAGGTACAATTGCTTCTTCAGTACTCAGCATTCTTCTTAAACTATTAATGAAAGTCCCCTTCCATAAGTTATATATCCATTAATATCAAGAGAATATACTGTTGGATGTTTCATGGTTGTCAACATTTATCTCGTTAACTTATTTGAAAATATAACTATAGAACAATCTGGCACTGTTGAAGTTCCTTAAATGGTGCACAATCTGGTTTTGGTTTCAGAGTGCAAGCACCAAGGATAATGAAGTTATCAGGTCCATAATACACTTGCTGTTGGAAGAAGATAAGCCGTCAATGTGAAGTTCCCACCCAACCTCGGGTCAATGCTATAGTTCACGTAAATCTGGCATCTCAACACAAGTAACTTACTCCCGCTCCGGGTAACTTGGCTGTGTAGCAAGATTCTCTAACAATTCCAAATCCATCAGGGCTGAGGATCTTTTTTTCCTGTCTCGCCCTGCACCTCACGCACCAAGTACGTATATCTTGATCCCGGATGATATGGTCTTAAACTAATAGTTTCTTCATTTAAATGGAGGGGGCTCCACATGCTCCCTGCAGCTGTAAATTGCAAACTGCAAGTGTCAAAGGCATTAAAAAAATGATATTGGAGATCATGATTCGGGATGATATGGTCCCTAATCTCATAGTTAGACCATTTGCTTGCAGTATTGTTGAATTCTCCAATCTAATATGATCTGTCATCTTAGATATACATGATGTGCATATGCATACATCAAAAGTTCATGACAAGTTAAAGGCACAAGAGTTCAATGATAAGTTGCCTAACTTGATATAAACTAATTAGTCAATTAATGATTTAATATGCATTACAGGGAAAGTTTACACTGCCTGCCAACTAGTATTGGTGTGGATAATATCGAGTGTAATTATGTATATTATTTTTTGTTGTAGTAGTACTATCAATATTCAGCGGTGGGTTCTCAGTTTGTACCTCGGGTCTGGGTCGACACCCCACCTGAGAGTATTGTCCATTTGTTTTATTGATTGATGAAATTATGTGGTTGTTTTTAAAATAAAATAAAATAAAATAAAAAATAAAATCAATATTGTTACCGCGTAGAAAAATCCATACATTATAATATGCAGAATTGCAGATTGAGTGCCTATTAGTTCATTAATTAAATAAATATTCAATTCTTCCCTATTAATTAGTTCACACTTCTAATTGAATATAGATAACTTGTGTTCCCATGCATCTTTTGCATCATCACGTCTCTAATAAAATGTATTCAATTCCTTCGACAATCGAATTAAAATTCCAACGTGGGACGTAATCTTAATTGGTAGCAAGTTCTTTTTTTTTTTCTTTTTTTTTTT
>NC_044916.1:1904343-2097639 GCF_003576645.1 Ipomoea triloba
GGAGGTGGGGGGTGGGTTTGGGTTGGTAGATTTAGTTGAAGAGTTGGTTCATAGAATTAATTGAAATAGTCAAGTGAGAACGTGGATAGTGGATACTAATTTCATTTGTTCGTTTTGATAGTGTACTCCGAGAGTAGGATCTATACTATTTATAATTGTGGAGTTTTACTACATGGATTCACATTCTCTACTTCACTTTTACTCCCTGAGTGGCAAGATATGATAGGTTATCTTCATCTTGTGGGTCTCAAGAAAAGTGTCAACATTAAATTTTTGTGTGTGAGAGAGTAAAAGTTGGGAGTAGAACTTGGGAGTCCAAGTAGTATTTTTCATAATAGTGTACTCACGTATGTTCACTATTAATTCTATGCTCTATTAAACAAGCATTTCTAAATATACTGTTATAATTATAGAAATGTTATCGCGCTTTTTTCTTCTATTTTTTTTTTAATAAAAATTTTCAAGTCTTGATCATGCTGAATAGACATATAAGATTAGTCTACACGTTTTCACGTAATTACTAGTTCTCATGTGAGTCAAGCTATACACATGACACGTACACATGAACACAATTCAATATATTATATGTGTATCTATATGAAATCATTCAAAGGTTATAATCTATTATTCACACTATCTCATTTTTAAGTGTTTAGTTCAGTTAACAAGAGTTTATTAAAATTATTTAAAATTTAAATTTTTATAATATTAAGTTTAACATTACTATATAAAATTTATATATTTAGAAACTAAATTAAAAGTGTTATTATACCCAAACAATTTTTTTGAAAAAAAAGAAGAAGAAATATTAAAGAAAATAACTAAAAAAGAAAGAGTTAGTTTAACAGTATAACATGTAAAATGGAAAAAAAAAATGGAGTATTAGTATAATTTTCAAATCAAATTAATTGGCAAATTTTAGTTTGGTAAAATTAGAAAATTTTCAATTTAAACACCCTTATATGATCAAATGTAACCCCATTACTACCATACAAGATATGTAAATCACATTAACAAAATCGTATTGAACTAGGGATGTCAACGGGGCGGGGCGGGGCGGGGAATGGGGTCCCCGTCCCCGTCCCCGAAATCTTCCCCCATTCCCCGTCCCCGCCCCGTTCCCCGGAGGGGATGGGGAATAATTCCCCATCCCCATCCCCGCGGGGATTTTTCGGGGACGGGGAATCCCCGCGGGGATTTTTTTGAATTATGTAAATTTAACCAAGAAACTAATATTATGAAAAAATTATATTGTTACCGTAAAAGAGAATTAGTTTACCGTAAATGTTTAAATATTTATTAAATGATAGCGTATAGACATCAAATACAAGGTATTTCTACTAGTTTATTTCAATATAAACAGTTAAAGGTATTTCTACTAGTTTATTACTTTATTTCCACTACTAGTTTATTTCCAATTTTCTACTACTAGTTTATTTTCAATTTTCCATTGCTTATTTCTCATCATGTTATTCATGTCCAACAAATAAATTCTTTCTAGTTTTCCAGGATATTTTGGAGTGTAATAAACAAATAATTGTCACTGATTATTTTTATTCTTTATTTAATTTATAATTCATAACAATCTACATTTTATTAAGTAAATTCACTTAAAAAAAATCAAAACTAAGTAAATCTGCAAACTGAACTATGTAATCTGCAAACTAAGTAAATCTGCAAACTATGTAATAAACCTACATTTTATTAAGTAAATATGCAAAATTGATAATCATAATAGTATTTAATCAAGCCTTTGAAATCTATATATATCATGATTCATGAAGGTGGCCTGCCAAATAGTATAATATGTAACATTTACCATAAACTAGCTGACAAATATTAGGGAAATTTATAAACAAAGAAGTAAAAGAACTAGACACCTAAAGTCCTAAACAAAGAACTAGCTTGAATATATAATTCGTGTATATATATAAATATATAATATATAATATACGGGGACGGGGCGGGGATCGGGGATCGGGGTCGAGGTCGGGGTCGGGGCGGGGGATACATTCCCCGTCCCCGTCCCCGCCCCCGTCCCCGGCGGGGATTAGGAATTCCTCCCCATCCCCGCCCCTGTTCCCCGAATTAATTCCCTGAACCCGCCCCCGTCGGGGCGGGGATCGGTTTTCCCCGTCGGGGCGAGTTAAATTGCCATCCCTATATTGAACTGATAACATTTTGATATGAGAATTATATTTTACCTATGCCTTTATGAAATTGGGCAGCTAAAGCTTAAGTTCAATTACTTATGAATGATTTAAAGTTAATTTAAATGATAAGTAATGAACTCAAACATTTCTGATTTATGTTCTTAGAAAATTTGTTGTGTGTATAACTATCGCAGTTTGTAGTTCATCCAAATAACAAATAGGAATAAACAAGTAGTAAAAAGACTCCAAAATTGATAACCCAGTTCGAAGATATCTACTCATACGTCTGGGGGCATCACATGAAGAGATTGTCTGATTCTCCATTGAACTCAAAGGAAATGATATACCAAGCCACATTAATGAACACGAAGTGCTCTAAACTTCACAGCTACACCATAGCTAAACAATGCGGAGCATCTTCTTGAAAGAATTGACGAAGAGATCTCTTAATCACTCAAATTGAGACTCTCCTCAATTGCAGCACACTAGTGTTGTCTCCATGTGATGAACAACCCATAAACAATAATGATCGTGATAATTGACTTGACTTAGAGTTGCTTAATTACTTTTCTCTGAGAAGATCTTCAATAGAATAACCGTCTTGAACTTTAGCTCAAACTATCTCTTTAACTAGTTCAGTCTTCAATACTCTGAGTATGATATGAGACCTACTTGAACTAACTCTTTATGCTAATACAGATTTTATCTACCTAAGTACAAACTAAGGATTGAACTAAATCTTGAATAACTACTCTATTCTATAAAACATTAGCAACACAAAGAGAGAGGTAAAAGATAATTCTTTTATAACTCCTTTTTTCACAAGTAATCATTTTATTAACACTTTCAAAACAGGACATAATATAACTTTATCAAATATAATACTAGGAAATATGATTCCTAGGAGCATAGAGCACAAGTGACATGCATTATCTAGAACTTTCCTTCAATTTTAACCAAGAGTTTTACTTCTCGATCTTTACATGCATGGATATCCAACATCCAAGCAATCATGACATCATTACTCAAATTTATTTAATCAAATGTGCACATGGATTTGGGCATTAGGCTTGTTGAATTGGCATATGATCATGTGGAACACATTCAGCATTATATTTTACTCAATTTTTTTGTTGTCATCCCACTTGTATGTATCCTTAATATACAAATTTAAGATACTTGTCAAGACTTTGTCTTGCAATAATGAGTTTGAGTATCTGACTTACTAAATTAAACCTCATTAGTTTAATGTTGCCGGCCTCATAAAGCAAGCAAGCAAGCATACAATATTAAAACTACTTACAAATCATCACTTCATTTCTCTATTATATTTTTGTTTTATAACACCATCATATCCCTACTGGCATTGTTTTAAAAATTTAATTTCCTCTTAGAATGGATCTCTTCAAGGAAGAATGTCGTTTCACTGAATCGTTTCTACATTGGAAGCTCATTGAAAATATTACAAGATCGTCTTTATAATTAAAAAAAAAAATTGCATGTAAAACTAGTCCAATTTCTTGCACAACCTACAAGCAATGACTAAGCTAAAGATAAAGATTATACTATTCTAAGCTAGCGCAAAAGAATAAGCTAAGTACGCAATGACTTCTAGTTTAGACTAGCGCTACAAACACTATTCATATAGCTACTTAAAAGTAGTCATTGTGAGTAAGCCGCAAAACGGATATTTTGGTTATAATTTAGGAGTCAGTTGCCCGTGAATAATAAGACGCTTAGCGACTTCCTTATTGAATTCATATATTCTCTTCAATAAATTTTCATATTAGAGTAGAGGCAACAGATTAAACGATCTCTGTCTCTATACTTCGAAACAATACTCTTCTTCAACCTTAGGGTTTATCTTGAAAAGAAATGCATTTCAATGGTCTAATTCAAAAAAAAAAAAAAAAAAAAACTTATAGGACTATTAATACTTATGCATATTTAATAAACTAGAAGTATATATCTCTATATTTTTATATTTATACATTTCTCCTATGTTATTTCATATTTCGTTTTCATTAGATCGAGTGCTTAAACTCAACGACAGTATTCGATAGTCATTTACTCACCAAATTCAGATTGCACTTCCAATGTTTGGCTCTTACTTATGACACACCCTCCATAAGATTCTAAACTATTGTATTAAATGCCATATTGTACGTATTAACAACTTTATATGGTAAAAACTTCCAAATTTTCAAAAGGCATATATAGACACAAAAGAAAACTCTAGAGGAAGCCTTTACTAACAATAAAATAAATAAATAAATAAATAAATAAATAAGAGGTCATGCACTGGAGTGGTCAATAATATAATGATGTCGTGTGATTGTATATCCATTGTCATGTAGGATTGAGCTGTACAATGGTGTAGGGCTCACTCTAATAAGTGCCAACCATAATTGTTAGATTAGACTAATTAAATGTCCAATGATATAAACAAAAAAAAGTGTGTATATATAGAGAGATTTAAGATCATATGAAATCACTTGTTTAGGTGAGATTGTAAGATTAACTTGTTTATCAATGCTTAAGTGTGTGCGAGGGCGATTGATTTAAACCATTAAAATTTATCAGATTGATACACAAGATTTGATCTCATAGAAACCCCACCCCTACCCCCACACAGACACACACATATATATACTCAAATGAAAAAGTAGTAGAATTAAAATAATATTTTATTGTTATTATAATGAAACTAATGTAGTTAAAAAATAAACTTGAAGTATAATTAAAGTGATATTTCATCGTTATTATAATAAAACTAGTGTGTGAAAAATGAAAATAAACAACATAACACATACAATATATAACATATATTGTGAAATAAAACTGAAGTGTAATTAAAATAATACGATGTCGTTTTACTTCATGGTCCACATGCTACATGGAGCATGTTCCATGATAAAATTTGCCAAAGCTCTTCTGCTTTCTTTATTTTGAAAGTAAAACCACCAAACCAATCTCCCCATTCATTAGGATTCCTCTGGTTGCAACTATTCCCAATTGCCCTTTCCATCTTCCATCAGCATTAAACTTAATGAAGAAATTTTTAATTACTATTAGAATAACTATAGTATGCCAAGACCTTGCATTGTGATTTAGTGACACTAAATTACACTCTCATTTGAGAGGTTGTAGGTTTGAGCCTCAATAGTGGAGGTGATATTGACTTTTTGTGTTCAACAGGTTGGAAAGTAATTATGACAAAATCCTACCAATGACACACACACACAAAAGAAGAAGTAAGAATTTAGTATTGTTTTTTTTTTTTTAAATAAGAATTTAGTATTGTTATAGACACTAATATACAATATTGTCCTATGGAAAAAGCAATTTGGTACACTTTGTCCCTTAATCAGACTTGTTCAGTGCGAACCAGGATTAGTCTGAGTATAGTACGGGTTTAAAGGTGTCTCTTACAGTTAGAACATGGGAATTAGTCTGAGTATAGTACGGGTTTAAAGGTGTCTCTTACAGTTAGAACATGCTCAGGACACCTCGTGGTGGTCTGACAAAAAAAATAGACACTAAAATACAAGCATTTAGGAGCATGTAATCTAGTTGAGGCTAATTGAGATACATCTTAGGATTTGCCTCATTCACCCGGAATAGTGAATAATGGTTCTTACAATTTGGAGTATAAACTTATTATTATATTTTACAAAAAAAAAAAAAAAAAAAAAAAAAAAAAAGTTTAAAGGGCAGCACTTTCTTCCCACCCTGCTTATATATATGCACTTATCATAGTGAAGTTTCTCATTGTCCCATAGCCAAATAAGTTGTAGAGTCTTCAATAGATTATATTATTGTTTGAGATAGAGAGAATATGGGGAGAGAGATTGTGAGATCAAATGATGAGAATTTGGAGTTGTCTGCATCTTCTTCTCCTCTTTCTCCTTCTTCTTCTTCTTCTTCATCTTCATGGAGTTTGGAAGAAGGTGATGACAATAAGAGAATGCCATTGCTGGCTCTCAACCATGTCTCCTTTGTCTGCAAATCTGTCCCCAAAACTGTCCAATTCTATGAGCAAGTTCTGGGTTTTGTCCTCATCAAGAGGCCCTCTTCCTTTGACTTTGAAGGAGCTTGGTATGTATATATACTATGCCCACACACACTACAAAAACATCACGAATCTCCTTGTGATCCTTTACCGGGTAGGATCACAAGGTAGGATTTACCTAGTGCACACTTTCGAGTTGTAACTGTGAATTTTCCTGGTCACTGAAAAATCATCGGAAATCCAGTGGATGCTATTTTCCGACTGCATTGTAAAAATGGAAGCTATTTCCGACCACTTCATGCCGTGGTCAGAAATAGCGACGAGCGATTTTTCAGATACCCTAAGTGGTCGGAAATATGGTCAAAATAGCCATTTCCAACCGGAAATTGCTGATTTCCGACCACGATGGTCGAAAAATCGGACATTTCCAACCGTGTGTATGCACACCCTACATTATAATGTCCGATACTAAATACGTGAAGACATACACATCTAGAATTGAGTTTCGAATTAAATACTATTGAATATCCTAGTTAGTCAAGATCAACATTTTAAGACCGAACCCGTAAACGTATATATAACTATCAATTTTTGAAACGCCCATTAGGATGTCTGACCCTAAATACTTGTCGAGATCCTAGTTAGTCACTTAGTCATGTACATGTCCAAAACACAACCTTAAACAACTACAAACTCAAAAGCCACATGATGTCAAAAACAAGATTTACATCTTTAATTTTCCGCACGCACTTAGCTCACTGATTTAGTAATACTGCTGCAGGTTGTTCAATCATGGCATTGGGATCCATCTCCTGGCTGCAGAGAATGTGGGCATCACCAAGAAAGGGAAGATAAACCCTAAAGACAACCACATTTCATTCCAGTGCTCAGACATGAACCTCATCATCAACAAACTAGGTGACATGAACATTGAATATGTGACTGCAAAGGTTAAGGAAGGTGGTGTGATTGTGGATCAGCTCTTCTTCCATGACCCTGATGGCTACATGATTGAGATCTGCAACTGTCAGAATCTACCAGTTTTGCCCCTCTCCTCCTGCCCTCTCAAGAACACCAACAACAATTCCATCAATCACCAAACAAGCCCTTCTTCCCCTTATGATGGTAAGTCACTAGTTGTTCATTCAGTTAGTTCAGTTTTCCTGATGTGGTTAAATTTGTTAGAATAAATCACAGAATTTATATGTTTATTTTTTAATATACTCCCTTGTCCCATTTTACATGTCTTACTTTCCTTTTTAGTTTGTCCCAAAATATTGTCCTCTTTTCAAAATTGAACATCACGATCATTCTACTTTTTCCAATTTACCCTTATGACTTTTGCATTCTTTATTGTTTTTATGTCCAAAAGTAAAAAAGTGAGGGATATAATTGAAAAGCACACCTCATTTACTTTAATTTCTTAAAAAGCGTGTAAAAAGCAAATGAGACAACCATTTAGGGACCGAGGGAGTATATACATTTTGACTCGAACTAATCAAAATACAAAATTTTTTAAATTGATAAAATCTTTCGCTTAAATATAGTGCAGTTATTGAACGGTTAACTGAATTAATTCGGTTCGATTGGTTATACTTTATGCATGAAAAGTTGTACCCAATTGGGATTTTCTTGAACTTGTAATTTTAATTTAAATTTTGAATATGAATTGCAGGGAGGGGAAGCTGGAAGAAGCCATGTTGTGCTGGAGAAGTGGAACATCTTATGATGGAGAATTTAGCTGTGGACATGCTGGATATTTCCTTTTGAAATTCTACAATAAATAATTATTAAAAGGGGGAAAATAAATTAAAGAAAAATCCCTTATTATTAATTTTTTGTAAAGTTCTTTATACTATTTATGTATGGAGAGACTGAAATGTAAACCATTACGTACCGATCGAGAATCAATATAATACGTATTTCTTTTAGCGTGCGTTTGGTTTATGGGTTTACATATCATGAATTATGAGAAAAAAAAATCATAGTTAGTATTTAGTTGACAACTTTTTAAAATATAAGTATATAACTATAGAATTTGATTACCATGTCAATTAAAAACCTCATTCTGATCCCTATCATTCCATCTTATTGATAATCCGATTTTTAAGTTTGAATTATTGCTTTTAGATTTTTGTTTTGATTTTTTTTGTTCATATTGGTGCTTTGGATGCCATTATATTAGGATCAATTACCTTAATTTTTTATTTTTAGATTTTTAAAACCTTTGTTCCCGTTATAGGGTCATACATAACCAAACATTATTGTTGGTAATCATTCTAATTCCACACTACTACCAAGTTATATCAATAGCATGCAAAATCGCCCATGACGGGCTCAACTGCGAGTGAATTGGCAATAATCGAACTTGTGACATTTTGGTATGAAAAAAAAATCAATTGCATTACTTTTTTCTTTTATTTTTTTTGTAGGTGACGAGAAAAATTCATAGTCACTACTCGAGGATGTACATTGAGTAAAGCAACCTAGGTTGCCCTAATCAACTAAGGACCACAATAAGGTAAATCAGCTAATTCGCCCACAGTTAACCAATTTAAACCAATAAGATCAATAAACTACTCTTAGTGAGAGTCAAACTTAAAATATTGTGATTAGTAAATTAACGGTGGTATTAATTTGATTGAGATTGCTGCAAATCAGTCGCATTCTTAAGTTTACTAGTGGCCACTTGGGAGTTGGGAGTCACTTTCAAATGGTTAGAACGAAGTATGAAACAGTACATCAAATATGCATATTTTCACATCCCGCTTTTTGTAGAGAAATGTAACTTAACTCTATAAATAATGCCAGTAATAATTGGTAGTGATTTTAAGGATCAAATATAAATATTTTTTAAAATAAAATAAAGATGTGTTTAGTTGATAGGTTTAGCTATCAGGAATGGGTATTAAAGTCATTGTTATTGTTTGGTTGACAAGTTTTTAGAACATTACTATGTGTTTTGATTGCTCTCTTAATTGCAAAACTCATTCCTTAATAAAATAAGGGTTTCATTTCCATTCCTCATCCGCTTCCCCAACTATTAATAATCATTCTCATTCCACCCTACTATCAAACATGCAAAATATTTTCACCAAAATTCATTACCATCACCAAATATTTGATACCCACCATTTCCGATTTTCATGTGCGAACCAAACATACCCTAAAACTTTTAACAAAATACATCAAATATGCATATCCTCATATCCCGCTCTCTTAATTGCAAAACTCATTCCTTAATAAAATAAGGGTTTCATTTCCATTCCTCATCCGCTTCCCCAACTATTAATAATCATTCTCATTCCACCCTACTATCAAACATGCAAAATATTTTCACCAAAATTCATTACCATCACCAAATATTTGATACCCATTCCATTTCCGATTTTCATGTGCGAACCAAACATACCCTAAAACTTTTAACAAAATACATCAAATATGCATATCCTCATATCCCGCTTTTGTGTAATAACCTGCTAACCATACAAAAAAAATAAACTACATTTGTATGACTTTGTGCAACAGACTTAACTAAGATGGTGTTAATCGAGATATTATTAACAAAAATTATACTCGTGACCTTTAAGTACAAAAATTATATTTTATTCACCTCGTCACCCTTTCAAACCAAATATAATTTTTTAATTGTCATATGAAGTAGTCAATTTACCCTCTCGGTGACGGAGAAAAAATGTGAGTGTGAATTCCCAATTTCAAGGACTTAGAGCATCATTATCAGTTGAGTTATTTCGCGGTAATTTAGGAGTTTTTGTAAGTGTGATTAGGAAAGAGAAAGTGGGAAGAAAGGGAAAAAGAAGAAAAAGAAAAGAGAAAACAAAAAGAAATTCTGAAAATTAAAAAAAAAAAATACAAAAGTAAGTCCAAAGTCAAAGTGGCCGCCAGCTGGCGGCCACTCTGACGCGCCCCAGCGGGCACATGGACAACACGCGCCCGTTGGGGCGCAATGTTGCGCCCAACGCGCAATTCGGCGACTTTTCTTTTTTTCTTTTTCTTTTTTTTTCCTGACATGATACCACCATTTGCAGGAGAATTAACTCCTCCCATTTTAACCTTCACATCAGTCCATTGAAGCAAGCTAAGGATAATTCTCTTACATGAACTCCACAATCTCCACAGATGGAGATGCTCTTGTATTATGGGGACAAGGAAGAATGCAATCGGCAAATATGGGAAAATATATAGTTGGGCCCCACCGGATTCGTTCTTTATTGGGGATTTAGTTGTTTGTCCCCCGCTTTAAACACAATTGGGCCCTAATAGTGGGCCCTAATTAATGGGCCTAATTCAATCGTGGTTCACGTTTATTGGGGCCTAATTATTACCGTTTATTAAAAAAGCGTCAATTTATGTCGTGGACCAGAGTGCACAATGCATTGTGTATCTCATATTAAAATGTTAAGAGGATGAGATTCTGTATATTTTGTGTCAATATTCTGTGTATTCTATTTTGTGTCAATATTATGTGTATTTTAGACAACCGTTTTGTGTATTCTAGGCAACCTTTTTGTGTATTCATGTTAGTAACACATGTTGTGATGTGTTTGTGCATTCGAATGTTATAATACACAGAATATAAGCTCAAGTATTATCTCTTATGTTCCATGTTTTTCAAATTTCACAATGTTGTTTAAATATTCACCTTTTGTCGTGTATGTTTTTGTGATCTGATGAACTTGTGTGTGTTTTTTGTTCTTGCTTCTTCATCAATGTTTTTGTTGTTGTTCAATTTACAGTTATATTTTAGTTAAAAAAAAATAACTGTAATGAGATTAATTGTTACGGCACGGTTTCGAACCCCCTCCCAAGTCCCACCAAGTGTAGATCCACGCACCCCTCCAACTTCATCAACGTTGTATATTATTTATTATTATCTCTTGTGCAATTTAAAAAACTATATAAATAAATAATGGGTCTTGAGACGACTAACTAGTCGAGAATTTTTTTTTTTTCTCCATAGCCTTCCACAAACTCCTCTATAATGGTGTCTCTAACCATGGCATCATAACAAGTCCTAAATGAATTTTTTTAAAATAAGTTATAAGCTCCTAAATAAGATCTGCCAAATAGAGTCATACATGTATTTAAACATGGGCTACAAAATAAAATCTTTTTAATTCGAGTAAGTCTATAAAAACTCATAATTTCTCATTCCTAATGTCTTCATTAAAAATCTAATATTTTATTTATTATTTACGTACTATAAACTAATATCTGTAGTTAACTAAACATGTGAATGTTGAAATGTATGTCACGTAGACATTAGACATAGATGACATGTGGATGAATTATTATATGTAGGTAAAAATAGGCCAGTATAGAAAATGTTGAAATATTATTTAAAAGTATCAAGTTAAAATTCTCAAAATATTAATTAATTATCGAATATCATAAAAAGAGTTTATACAATGATTAAATATAAAAAGGACTTTAGTAAAATAAAGACATGTTTTTTTTTTTTGAAAATAAAGACATATTGGAATGTGCAAATTATGAATTGATTTTAGGAGGAAAATATTGCAAAACTCTTATAATTGGTTATGAGAATATATGTTGTCATTTATTTGAAAAATTATAATTAAAATTTGTAAATTCTCAAGTGAGTGGAATATGATTCTCATACCTAAAGGTCACGAGTTCAATTCTTATCAACACCTTCTCGATCAAGCTCATTGGCATGGTCTTCATAGTGCGACTTACCTTTCTTGTGTGCTTTGCAAGCTATTACATAAAAACGTAGTTTATCACGTGCACACATTCAAGTAGTTAAGGTCGATTTTCCTTATTACTCAAAAAATTTGTAAATTTATATATAAGAGTCAAGTTTACCTAATCCACTTATTATGCACACACCTAAATACTAGTTGCAAATTTTCCTAATCACCCAAAAATCGTTAATTCAATATGTAATTATCTACATATATACTTTAAAAATAAAAAATAATTTAACTTGTACATCAATCCCATCTTCAAATATGGAATCATCATGTGGGACATGCTTACATATCTGCATGAAAAACGACTTATACAAAGCAAAACGGCAGGAGGGAGTTCATACTTGCAAATCTCATCCTCAAATATATGCATGGTAAGTAACATAGGTAAGACTTTTTTTTTTTTCCTATAACGCTTATTACTATGAAAATAATTTGAATTCAACGAATCATATAACCTTTCAAATTATATATTAGTAGTTTGTTTACTAGTTGATTGTCTCAATAATTTTTTTACATGCATGTTAATCAGCATAAATACTAATGGTGTTGGATACAATTAAGTATATATGATATAATTGTTTATACTGTGTATCATTAACACATGCATTTATAATACGTGATATCATCAATTACATATATTACTTATTATCAAACACCTTGAAATAAGTCATTAATTAAGAAATAAGTCACAAATTGATTATGCTAGCTCTTATTTGTCTTCTAACATCAATGTATATAGTAGTAATAACATGTGATTCATTGATATTGTATGAGATTCCTTTTGAGTACTTAAATTCAATTCCTTATGCAATCAAACTACTACCAAACCATTTTGAAAATAATACCTAAACATTTTCCATACAATGGTGTAAGAATCAAAATTAAATCAATATAAAAAAAGTTAGACAAGACTTAAAATATAGGCCATGTTTAGCAATCAATTATATTATATTTTATATGCTGATAATTTATTATATTGTCCATACCAACAAATATTTAATAAAAAAGAACTTAGTTTCAATTCAAAAAAGATAAAACAGTCGAGTGGATGAAGCATGATTTTTGTGTCTGAATAGTCATGAATTTGATTTTTTTCATTCTTTCGAGTGCAATTTACTTAATGCACGCTTTCATAAACATTAGAATAATATGATTTTTTTTTCTGTTTCTCATATCTCCTAATAATCATCTCTTACTACGTGATAATAAAACTCCTTTTATTCATTGACTACGGTAAAATAAATTTGATAATCTTATCTTAATTTAAAAACAAAGTCTACTTATTAATCAAACACAAAAACAATCAATTACATATGTGAATATTATAATGTGAAATCATAATGGGAATGTAATATCACCCACTAGACATTTTTGAGATTTTTTTTTTCCAAAATGGTTTGGTAGTAGTTTGATTGCATAAGGAATCTCATACAAATGATACAATATCAATGAATCACATGTTATTACTACTATACATTGATGTTAGAAGACAAATAAGAGCATAATCAATTTGTGACTTATTTCTTTAATTAATGACTTATTTCAAGGTGTTTGATAATAAACAATATATGTAATTGATGACAAGTGGTGATTGATGAAAAGTGACTTTTGTAGAGATGATATATAGTATTGCTCTTTAATGTATAATAGGATCGAACCATTAATGAGCAGTAAGTAAATATAAAGAGTGATGTTACAATCTCCTTATATTTTTATAATATTTATCTCCTTATGTGATAACATGGTTGATTTTTTGTATTTGATTAATTAGTAAATTTATTAAATTACAAACTTGAAGACTCTTTACCACTGAGGCTTGTGGAAGATGTAGTAAATAAGTAAATTTTTGTTTTGTCCACGATGTCAGTTATTCAGGTAGGGGTAGGACCAAAAACCATCAAATTATATCATGCACTTCGAGTCGTCATTGTAAGGTAAATCTTGATACATCTTCATTTTTAATGTACTATATATTTAATTTTAGTATGTTCATTACATTTTAATACAATTTCATTTTTAATGTATTACAAGTCAAAATAAATATGTAATAATACAGTAAAAATGAAAACGCATACACACCCGTGTTTGGTTTTTTAGGCCATTTTACCCCTGAATCGGATCTTCATGTTTGTCCCCGGTTGTTATTGGGCTATGGGAATTTGGGAACAGCCTGGACCATTGTTAGATCAGACTAGCCCAGTGGGCCTATTAATAAACTTCAGGCCCATCAACAATCAAGACCACTTATGGGTTTGGAATGGGCCTTAATAACTTGGAGCAGCCCAATTCCATTAGTAATTCTTTTTTTGAAAATATTCCATTAGTAACTTGGAGACCATGGAAAGAAAATACTCCAATAATAATAATAATAATAATAATAATAATAATTAATCATCATTTTGGCCCCTCAATTGTTTCTCAACTGCCAATGTAATCCCTATTTTCAATTTCAACTAATTTGATCATCGAATTGTTTAAAATTTCATCAATTTGATCTCTGAAAAAGTTTAATTGACGAAATTTTAAACAATTTGATGATCAAACTGGTTGAAATTAAAAACAATGTACTACATTGACAATTGAAAAATAATTAAGGGACTAAAATGCTAATTTCTCCTAATAATAATAATAATAATAATAATAATAATAATAATAATAAACCGAATACACCATTGAATTTGTCAAGTTTGTGCAATTATGCTATTGAACAAAAAACGTGCATAATTACAATATCAAACGAGCAAACAAAAAATGCAATTCGCCTAATTTTCTAGTTACTTCCCAGTTCCCAGTTCCCAGCTGATGTGGCATTTATCATTTTTTTAAAATGAATTTTCCTTTTCCTTTTTGTTTTTTATTAAATACGTGGATATCCTACATATATAATCCACGGTGAGTATTTTTTTCACTCTTGAAATTTTATGTTTCTCGAACAATAGTAGCCTCGGTGTGTGCTGCTAGTAGTTCTTCGAGTTAAAGAAAGACAAGCTTGCAATCAATATATTTTGGTTCATGATTGCTAATGACTTTCCGTGGAAGAAATTGCATGAAGGCCATTGTTTATCTTCCTGCACCCACAAAATGGTATAACTACTTAGTACTTGGTAGTTTAAGATTAATCCTACATTAATTAGAACAAAGATCCTAAATCAATGTCCAACTTCACCCCTATAAAATCATCAAATTTTGTTCTCTTTTCTTAATAGTGGACGGAAATTTAAAAAATGTCAACCCTATTTTTACCATTCGTAATCACAAAATAGAAAGAACGGCATAACCTAGGGATGTAAATGAGTTGAACTCGGTCAAAGATCGGTTTGAACTCGATCAAATTCGAGATCGAGTGGCTCGTTTAACAATCGAGCCGAGCTCGAGCTCTAATGTTTTAGGCTCGTGGCTCAACGAGCCGCTCGCGAGCCATATATATATATATATATATATATTAAAATTAATAAATTTAAAATTTGAAATACTAAAAGTTTAAGATTTATAAAATTAAAATTCGAATTCAATGTTGATCTCGAGCTCTATATATTAAAATTTATAAATTTAAAATTTGAAATACTAAAAGTTTAAGATTTATAAAATTAAAATTCGAATTCAAGGTTGAACTCGAGCTCGAGCTCAAACAGCTCAAAAATTGCCAGGCTCAAGCTTGGCTCAGCTCATTTAGACTCCTATCATAACCAACTACATTTTCTTACCCCTAGGCTCGTTTAGTTCGGTATGAATCAATTCTAATGATCAAAATAATCAGAATTAAATTACGAATTTTTCAGCAGTGAAGCCAGGTTATATATATAGATGAATAATATACTCACCTATTCTTTCTTTTCTCCAGAAATTGCCTCAACGAGTTCCTTCTTACAATTGGTAACTCTGCATGCAATAATGGATTCACAAAACAATCAATTTATCCATCCATCAAAATGACAGTTGAATCAAGGAAACCAAAATGAACAAACTCTGAATAGCAAAAGATCACAAGAATGTAAATCAATTAATAATTCGTTCCCGTTTTAAATTAAGAAGGTCAATTGACCCTAACCAACTGGATTAAAATTGTTACTTATTATCTAATTAAAACTGAAATAACACAACCTGTTGGAAATTTTCCGGCGTACTGCTCCGGTCCACACCGCCGAGGATGTTTTGCCACTTCTGCCGCCGACAAACAACTCTCCCCTGCTAACAACATTATCGCCTGCGCCTGTCAGATCGACAAAAATAAGGTTAACCCACGACACAGACACACTATCCAGATGAAACGTTTATCACTATGCCAAAAATCTCACTATCATGATGAAACATTTATCACTATACCAAAAATCACACTATATATCCCGATGAAACGTTTATCACTACGCCAGAAGTCACACTGTCCCGATGAAACGTTTATTACTACGCCAAAAGTCACACTATTCTGATGAAACGTTTATCACTATGCCAAAAGTCACACTATCCTAATGAATCGTTTATCACTATGTCAAAAGTCACACTATCCTGATGAAACGTTTATCACTATGTCAAAAGTCACACTGTCCCGATGAAACGTTTATCATTACGCCAAAAGTCATACTATTATGATGAAACGTTTATCACTATGCCAAAAGTCACACTATCCCGATGAAACATTTATCACTATGCCAAAAGTCACACTATCCTTATGAAACGTTTATCACTACATCAAAAGTAGCACTATCCCGATGAAACGTTTATCACTATGTCAAAAGTCACACTACCCGATGAAACGTTTATCATTATGCTAAAAGTCACACTATCCTTATGAAACGTTTATCACTACATCAAAAGTCGCACTATCCCGATGAAACGTTTATCACTACGCCAAAAGTCACACTATCCAGATGAAATGTTTATCAATATACCAAAAATTACACTATCCCGCTGAAACGTTTACTACTATGCCAAAAATCACACTATCCCGATAAAACGTATATCACTACGACAAAAGTTATAACCACCAAACACTCACCTTATCAGCAGTAACATTGTCATAAACATGTACGCTGCCACCATAAAAGATTGTAAGCTGCGTTGCGGCGGCTGTTTCCGGCGATGAACTCAGTGCTCGCTCCGGCATGGAAGGCAGCCTGAAACCTGCAGTCATTTTCTTGCCGGCCGGCGGGGACATGCTCAGATTATAATTTCTCCGACGAATACTTCCGATAGATCGATCAAAACCTGTGGGAAGAGGTTTATTTAGCTTGGAAGTAATTAACGGCTGTGAAGTGGAGAAATTAAAAGTGTTATTAGATAACGCCGGCGGCAGGCATCTATCGATCTCCGATGATTTCGAAGCTGAAAGCCGGTTCTTACATGGGCCGTGTTTACCTCGTCAGATCCAACTACTTAGAAAAGTAATTAATCTAATCTATTGATGCTATATAAGTATATATGTTTTTAATTAATAGGATAAATTATTATATGGCAAGTTTTGATTTCTTGTGGCATATATGGATATAGTAATATGATATTTCTGAATCTTAATGTTAACATTTTTTTATAATTTAATATCGTACGTTGCTTGTGATCAATGGAATTAATTAAAATAGAAGTAATGCTATCAATTCAAAGAATTGAGACTAAGGGTGTGTTTGGAAGCCCGGAAAATGATTTTCGGAAATCATTTTTCCGGGCTTGGGCTGTTTGGCAACCACTGGAAAACCCAGTTAACGGAAAATGATTTCCGTTGACTGGGGAAAACAAGCTCATTTTTCGCCGTTCAATTCTCTTACGCAAGCCGAAAGTTTTTTACGCAAGTCCACTTTTCCGGCGAAAACCACATGGTTTCCGCCGGAAACGAAAGTAATATGGTTTCCAGCGAGAAACCAGTGCTCTGGTTCCGCCGGAAACCGGGGGTGGTTTTTTTTTTTTTGTAATTAAAATATTAGTTTTAGTATTAATATAAATATTTTAAAATTTTAAATAAAATAATAAAAATATATAATTATACAATTCTACCCAATTTCCATAAAATGAACCAAACACACAAACATAGTTTTCCAAACTACATCCAAACACGGGAAATGGACCTATTTTCTGGAAAATGACTCATTTTTCAGAAAATATTTTCCAGAAGTCATTTTCGTGCTTTTCAAACACAACCTAAATATAGAAATAAGAGAATAATATAATTGTGTTGACAACCATGATAGTAATGAAGATAATATGTTTTTATTGTCTCAAAATAGGTGGTTAAGTAGCTGAAGCATAATTTTCATATCTACAGATTATGAACTCGATTCTTGTTAACGCATTTTTTAGTTGGGTTGTCGCACGAAATCTCCCTAGTGGTGTTTACCTCTCATGCCATGCGTAGTTTGTAGGCTAATACATACGGTTGTAAGAGTATGAGTTTATGTCGTGCACATTCTCACCTAGTGGTTACCAGTTACCTTAATGACCCCCAAAAAAATGTTGTTTTTGGAACGATGAATACAATGTACATATAGAAAGATCTAATTAGGCAATAGCCAATCGAATTATACGCTTCTTAAGTACTATATAGACACTTTGATAATATCGCTGGATTGGGATTATTTGACTCAAAAATAACTTCATTAGGTTTTGATTATTTTACCCAAGTCACAAAAAATGGTTTCATTAGGCCTAAGTTACCCGCCCAATACATTGCAATGTGGAACCCCATCCACTTATCAATGATGTACTTTTTTTTTTTTGGTGCAAACCGATGATGTACATTAAATAAACTTCACTTATATGTAATAGCTTGTAAATCAAAAAAGAGATGTATAACACCTAAAAAGTCAATGTGCGACCAATTCAATCAAGAGGGGTCGGCAAGAATAAAACTCACGACCCGTTAAAAAAAGTTATTTTGGAGAAAAATGGTCAAATTGGCCTTCAAAGTCAATCAGATAATGCAATTAGGTTTCCTAAGTTACAAAAAAAAAAAGTTAATTGTTGTTTTTTAAAAAAAAACTTATTTATTTATTTATTAAATTTAAATTAAAAAAAAAAAAAAAAGAGTACAACTACTAGCTGCCTCCTTCACGGACAGTCGTGGTTATCTTCGCGAAAGCCACGACTATCACAGATTGACGATCATGGCCGTCTTCCAGATATCTTGAACGAGGGCGGCGACCATAGCTTGCCAGACAGCCGGTGGTTGTACCTTTTTTTTTTGTTTAATAAATAAATAAATAAGTTTTTTAATAAACAAAATAAATAAATAATGTAAAAATGATACTCTGTACGTGTCAAGCTTAGAATAATTAACATGCTAAACATGTTGATTTGGACTCAATTGAACAATTTTACAAATTTAAGGTATCTTAATGAAGCATTGTTTATTTAAGCGACCTGATTACACTATCCCATTGACTTTGGGAACCAATTTAACTATTTCTCCTTATTTTTGATGATATAGGATAGGACGGTGTAATTTTTGAATATTTAGGGGTCAAACCATAAAACGAGAAACATGAGTTAAATATTGGGCCTAGTTTAACATCTCATAGATCTGGGGTCCAAGTGAAAATTTCCCAAATTATTTTTCTCCCTTATCGCGCCCTAAGAAAGGTATCGTTCACGCTGCTTCCTTGCCCCAATCCTTCTTCGCTGGAATCTCTGCCGCCCCGTCAAGCTTTCGCCGCCGCTTTCTACAGCCTAAACTTCATCGGCTCATTGTAACAAGCTTCAATTCATATTCGCTCTGTATAAACTTTCACCAGGTAGTCTCAATTTTCAATTCAATAGCTTCTTATTAGCATTTGTGGATAATATATTGCTGCGAAGAAAGCATTAATTCGAATTTGCTGTGCTTAGAGAATGGCTGAAAATAATCTCCGTTTTTGTACTTTTTTAGGTTAATCAATGGCGCATAGGCTATTGAGAGACGCCGAAGCTGATGGATGGGAACGGTCGGACTTTCCGATCATCTGCGAGTCGTGTCTCGGCGACAGTCCTTACGTTCGGATGGTAAGTTTTCCAAGTGAGAACTTTGAGTGTGTTTGGTTTGCACTAGAGAATCGGAATCAGAATGAGAATCAAATACTTGTAATGTTAATGAGTTAAATACTTGTAATGTTAATGAGTTTTGGTAAAAGTATTTTGCATGTACGATAGCAGGGTGGAATTAGAATGATTACCAATATTGATATTTGATTTTGTATGACTTTGGAATAAAAGTTTTTAAAATACAAAAATAAAAAATCATGACAATTGATCCTAATGACGTCCAAAGCACCAATATGAACAAAAAATAAAAACAAAAATCTAAAAGCACTGATCCAAACTTAAAAATCATATTACCAATAAAATGGAATGATACCCGTTTTTACTTAGGGAATGAGATTTTTAATTGAAGGGGTAATCAAATGACATAGTTGTGTTTTAAAAAGTTGTAAACCAAACACTAACTATGATTTTGATTCTCATTCTCATTCCTTGTGTGTAAACCCATGAACCAAACACACTCTTTCTTTTTTCTTTGTTGGTTTAGAATTTTGGCTTTACTGAGTTGCTGATTCTACCTGCTAGTTTTGGTGCACACCATTTCTTAGTGTCTATTTTGATGGTCAATCTTGTGTAAAGTTCTTCTTCCTTAGTCCTTACATTGTCCCTTGCACATATAATGAATTAATGATATGTTTTATGAGATTTGTGGTAGACTAGATGTATTCCATGTTTCCAATTGCTTGTAGCTTCTGTGATAAAAATCTCACTTGTGTTGTAAATATACCTACTTGAAATTATTATTTATTGAATTGATGTTGTGCAGAGTAAAGCTGATTACGACAAGGAATGCAAGATTTGTACGAGGCCCTTCACTGTTTTCAGGTGGAGGCCTGGTCGGGATGCGAGATACAAGAAAACTGAGATCTGTCAGACCTGCTGCAAGTTGAAGAACGTTTGTCAAGTTTGTCTTCTTGATCTTGAATATGGGTTACCTGTTCAGGTCCGAGACACCGCACTTAGTATCAACTCCAATGATGCCATTCCGAAGAGTGATGTGAATAGAGAATATTTTGCTGAGGAGCATGACCGCAGGGTATGTCTATATCTATCAGGAAGCTAAAATTATTGCTTAAATTATCACTAAAAGAACTGCTTGGTGAACTATGAAGCGTGATTAAAGTTACTCTATGCTTGCATCTTAAAATTTCAAGCAGCCTTTTGTTTCAAACTGTTTTCTTATCTTGAAAGGATAGAATTTGGATAGAACTTTTTGTTTGAGATGATTGACTTATTTTGAACACTTTGAAACTAATTTGATAATCACTCCATATGTTTTGTCTTCTTAATGCTTTGGTTGTGAAATTTGAAGATTTGAAAATCCAAGGCTGATAAATTCTTAACATTTATTCAAAACATAGCTTCCATAGGTGCTATGTGCTTGGCTTTTCCTCAACACTGTAGAATTAAGTTATGTTTTCTGCAGGCAAGAGCTGGGATAGATTATGAATCATCATATGGAAAGGTCCGTGCAAATGATACTATTTTGAAGCTTCAAAGAACGACTCCATACTACAAGAGAAATCGGGCCCATGTTTGCAGTTTCTATGTCCGGGGTCAATGTACTAGAGGCCTTGAGTGTCCTTATAGGCATGAAATGCCTGAAACAGGGGAGTTGTCACAGCAAAATATTAAAGATCGTTACTATGGGTATGTGGAACAGTTTCTTAATTTGCACAAGTATTTCATCTTTTTCTTTCTCTCCACTATAGTCACGATGCTATAAAGTTAATTTGTTGGTCATCTTTGCTTTTCTTGTTTATTCTGTGAATATTTATGTACTTGCAAACGTCCTCTAATTTATGTACTCTATTATTGACTCAGTTGGCTGCTTGAAATCTGAATCACATTTTATATAAAAATGATTGCAGAGTAAATGATCCAGTGGCGTTGAAGCTACTCAACAAGGCAGGTGAAATGCCTTCTCTGGAGCCTCCAAACGATGAGAGCATCAAAACCCTTTATGTTGGTGGAGTTGATGCAAGAATCACCGAGCAGGACCTGAGGGATCAGTTTTATGCACATGGTGAAATTGAGTCTGTAAAAATGGTGTTGCAGCGTGGATGTGCTTTTGTAACATATACAACAAGGGAAGGTGCTGAGAGGGCAGCTGAGGAACTTGCGAACAAGCTTGTAATAAAGGGCCTGCGGCTGAAATTACTGTGGGGAAGACCACAGGCACCAAAGCCTGAATCTGAGATGACCGATGAGTTGAGGCAGCAGGCGGCGGTGGCTCATGGTGGGTTGCTGCCGAGGGCCGTCATATCACAGCAACAGAACCAGCCCGATAACCAGGATCAACCTCCATACATGCCTTACTTCAACATTCCGCATATGCCTCAGCCCGAGAGAGCGTTTTATCCTTCAATGGATCCTCAAAGAATGGGAGCCCTTGTTTCTTCCCAAGATGGGAGTTCAAGTGCAGGAGCTTCAGGATCAGGCGAAAATAGAAGTGCTTCTGACCAGCAACCACAAGGACAACATTTCGGTTATCCACCCGCCCCACAACAACCTCAAGGTCAATTTTACAGGCCCTATTATCCACCCATTCCGCCCCCCTATGGCTACATCCCTCCCCCTCCACCACCTTATCAGCAGTTTCCTCCACCACCCTATCAACCTATGATCCCTCCACCGCCTCCCGGTGGCAACCCAACAGGACATCAACCTCAACCTCAGCCACACACCGGACCAGCTCAGCAAGGACCTGGACAACAAGATCCTGGACAGCAATCATAGTTTCATTGGTGTGGTCACATGTTTGGGACAAATATCTGCAGCAGAAAGCTTAAAACCATTGCTAGCTGCCAAAAGTTAAAATATTTCTATGTTTTTCCATGCAATTAAATGAATAGACTCTTTTTAAGTCACTTCAGATTGTTACCTTATAATTTTCTTAATCTCAGATAAAGTTGGGGCTTGTTTCATACAGATTACTGCCACAGCAATTATTTTAAGAGTAAGGTGTCAATGTGTCAATCTTTCTCCATTCAAAGCAGCTAGAATAGTGTTATTAGAATATGGAAACTAGGGTGTAATTGATTTGAGCCGTTCTTGGATAGTTAAAGCTATTGAAGTTCAAGTGCAAACGAGCTAAACTAAATCCAAGTAGGCAAGTTGTCAGTTTAAAATTCGGACACGATTCATAAAATTAAAACTCGAGCTTTATCAACAATATTTTGAGTTTGGTTTAACTCAAGTTTGAACTATTTGATCAATATATCATAACAATACTCAATGTTATACATTTATTAAGGTAATTTACATGTATGTATGTGTGTGTATATGTATATATAATTGGTTATTTTAAAATAACGGCTCTGTTTGATAAAATAATTATCAATATAAGTGTTCGGTTAAGTAGTTTTTTGTAACTTCAAATGTTAAAATTCAAGAAAAAAAAAAACACTAAGTTATCACAATACCTTTCTACAATAAGCTAATGTTGTCAGCTAACAACTATCATCTAATAGCCATATGCCAATATATAAAAAGATGGATTATTGGCAATGGGGTTCCTCAAAAATTAATTTGACTCAATAAACAGAGTTAAATTTGAACATTTGCGAAACCAAACTCAAATAACTTACTAAATTTGGACATTATTCGACATATACAAGCAACAGATAGTTAGATACAATGAATGTAATGAATCATCTACAGTACGTGTTGATAAGTACCCTAAAATTACAAGTCCGATTTCCCAGAAGTAACAGGGAAGCCAATGCCATGTCTCCGTGTGGGGAAGACCAAAAACATGAGACTACACAGCAAACCAATCCCAATCGGAACCACATCCAAAACCTCCTGCGTTTCATGATTCGGCCTCGGATACAAACAACTCACCACATTCTTGTCTTTCAAGGCGATCGCCACGAAAACGAGCACGGAGAGAACTGCGTGCACGTAGTCGATGGATCCCGCCCTGAACTTCACTAGATCGGCGCCGCCGGAGATCCCGGAGGCCGCCGCCGCCTGGGAGTCGAAGAGCCACAGGCCCCGGCGCGTGGCGAAGCCGTAGTAGACTTGGCCGTCACGCGCGCGGACGCTGTCGGTGAAGCACGCGAGGAAGCAGGAGAGGGCGAGGATTGAGAGGAGGACGAGCGTCATGGGGCGCGTGGCCGCGTCGCATGAGCCGTTGTTGGTGAAGATTGGGGTTAGTAGCTGGAAGGCTAGGAGCGTGCCAGTTGGAAGGAGATTGGCTAGGTGTGCCGTGCTCTCCAAGGCACGCTGCGACAACGACGGCGAAGTCGTCGCCGCCGGGGACGGCGGCGAAACCTCACGCTCATCCACCGTCGGAGCGGCGGATGTAGATGTGGCTGTTCTTGATCTAAGATTCTGAGACATTATATTCTTGTTGAATAGCAAAGTGAGAGACAAAAACTCTACAACAGTGTATCTTTGAAGCGGTTCAAGTGAAGATTATGGGGATTGTGTAACTTGGTGACATGAATATGAAGGATGGACTTGAAGATGGGTTGTTATTATAATGGTGGGGAGAAGAAGAAGACTTTGTCAAAGTGGGGGTGGGAGGATAGAGTTACGAACTTGCGTTAAAGCAATCGAACCAGCGAAGAGGTGTTAGGTGCATTTGACGTAGAAGAATAGGAAATAATGAAATACTTTCTTGCATGTCAAGGTCCACCCTCATCTGCTCTCTCTAAGTATTTAAATATCATATTATTCCTTTTCAGGTAGCCCATTAATAACAATTGATAAGGAAACTACTAATATAATTTCAGCTGAGTTGGGGTCAAGTTTGAGAAGAAAGATCAATGATCGAGTCTTATCAATGCAGTGAGTAGGCTCCTTGTACGCAGTAAACAAAGATCTAGCCTCTGTATTTAGATGTACGCAGTAAACAAAGATCTAATCTCTGTATTCAACTGAATTACCAGTATTTACATCTTCTCAATGCTCTGTCAGGCCGAGACGTAATGAACACTTGAGATTAGGAATTCAATATTTTGAAAAGAAACTGCTAAGTGCTAAGGTTGCTCCCATCCCTTCCAATATGGGATTGGCAATATGATGTGGCAAATGCCAGTATGCCACATCATTTTTTTTAGTGTACATGATTTACAAATTTTCATCTTTTGCAAATTTGAATAAAAATAGATTGTATTTACAGGATGTAATGTGAATAGTAAATGATTTGCAAATTGGATGATGTGAAGGTGGACTTATTTTTTAGAATATGAGAGATTTGCAGGGATCAGTCTAATATAATTGTAAGGTTAGAAGGACGAAAAGTGCACCTAATAAAGGTCTTGGATGTATTATGTAAAAATAAATAAATAAAAATTACAAGTAACTTTGTTTTTCTTCAGATTAGTTAATAAACAAATATTAATTAATAATAAAGAAACGTGTTATATATGACATAATATCAATAATACTTTTTCAACCATGCGTGTGTGTATGAGTGTATATATATCGGATAGGTTGTCTAGTAGTGTAAGGTAGCTAGGCTGACAAAACAATGAAGCTGCTTAGAAATGATGCATAAGGGAATAACGAAATATTAATTTGACCATAAACACTTCGTATAAGTGTTGAAGGATATGAGGCAAAACTTTGAAGTCCATGTCAAGATTTTATGTTTCTTAGGGTTTGCCGTGTTGGCCAACATGTGAAAAAACTTCATCTTTAATATATATAGAATCATGATGAGATCAGAACTAATAACCCAGTGAAAGGACTGAAAACTAATCTCATCCTCTCAAGTCTAGTTAATGACTGATGTTTTATTTTTTTTAAATGCAGTAGTGCACTCACATTATCAAACATTTTCAAATACACTTTATTAAATATTAAATACAGAAATGCCACATTTTTTTCCATTTTGTCAATAATAATAATAATAATAATTGAATTGTAATTTTTGATTTCTTGAGATAAGACTATTTTATCCCTACAATTTTCTTATTTTCAAAAGTAAATCTATTACCATATCATATTTGTAATTCACAACTATTTGTTTCCACCCCTATAATTTCAATTCAACTTTCAAAATATAATAATATAATAATATAATTTTTATTTTTATTATTTATAAAAGCAAAAATACAAATTCTCATGGCAAAAGACAAAGAATACTACAATTGCAAGTTTGATACATAAATTGCAACTCTTGCAATTTGACTGCTTACATGGCTTCAAGAAGAACAAAGAAAATTATTTCAAGAATTGCCACATAAGCTCCCCATTTCTGCTGTTGTTTCTATGTTGATGCACTGGCTACCCTGCATATATGCTACATTCTCATTTAGGTTTTGCTGTTAATTTGTGTAATTGTGGATGCAATGGTGATAAAGTGCTGGAAATTGTTTTAAAAGAGCTTGAAACGAAGAGCAATTATAACAATAAAACTAGATTAGTTATTAAAAAGTAAAATATGTTATCATTTCTTCTTGTTTAATGGAAGCAAGGGAATAATACCATGGTGCAACAGTAATGGTTTCATGTTCTTTCTTCTGATCCAGTTTCTGGAGGCAGATCGTATTTCACATGTCCGAGGTACAGGCCACAGGCGGGGGCCATTGGGCTTGCAGCAGTTATAGTCTTTGCATCGAGGATGCGCTTAACTGAAATGATGCATCAAATACAATCAATGTAAATGTAAATGTAAAAGATAAATTACCTCAGCTATAACATAAAGGCTCGAAAGTTTTATCCTCACCATCAGGAACAGTAAGATCACCAGTCCCGACTGCTTTAAGAACTCCAACGAGTAGCCTAACCTGTCGAGATTATATCTCTCAAGTTATGCATCAAGTCATCAAGTATCTAAGCTAAATAACGAATTTGATCATTATAGTATTAAAACATAAGACCAACCTGATGGTAAAGAAAAGAGCGTGCCCTTGCAGTGACCACTAAGCAACGGTGCCTTCTTCTAATGCCAAATTCATGCCTAGCTTCATGATCTGAACCTCCCAGCTTCACTTGATTGGGAATCACAGAACAAGGAAAACTGGCTTTTGAATTCAATGTCTCGGAGAGGCTCTCCATCACAGCATCACTTGGTTGCCTCTCCAAAATTGACGGAAAATATGGAGTTGATACAACCTCAGTAACATTTAATTCATCCAAAGTTCTGATGGGTGATTTTGCCTGTTAATTAAGAAGAAATGGTAGCTAAAATTCTAAGAAATTATCTTAAGGAAATTTTTTTATTTTTTTTTTTTAAAAAGGCATTCTTTGAAAGATGAAAAGGGAAATCAGACTATCAGAGGATAAGACATGGCAAAAGACACAGTATAAATGAATAAGATATAATCCTCGTCCCATCAGATTAACCAAAAAATATAACAATGAAATCAGAGAGGTTATATAGAATTAAGTACAAACCAATGGATAATGCAATAAATTATCTGAAAATTTGAAAATTATAGAATCAAAATAAAATCAGAAAAATATTTTATAATAGTATTAACCTGACATGCAGCAGCTCTAAAAGAACTGAAATCATGATGTCCAACAAGAATCCTGCATGCTTGCTAGACAAAATCAGACAAGAAAATAGCATCAAAACAATGAGAGAGCCTACACAATATCAAACTATATTTTTAAACCTTTTAATCAACCTGCATAGAGAGAAGATCTAGTTCCTCAGGCACATGCCAAGCCCGGTCTTTATTAAAGGCTGACAAAGGCTCTGGTCCAGATAATATGCAATAAAAGTACCTAAAAGAACATTCTCAATAATTCACCAAAACTTTTATGGTAATGAACGTGCACCATAAGTCTGATAAAAGACAACCCAAAAGTCATTTATCACTGGAAAATCAAAGGAAAAGTGGAAAACTGAGAATGAAGAGTAATGCCTAAGAAAAACCATCGTTCAGGATAAAAATACAGCATTTCAGCAGCAATTCTTTGGAAACTAATCAGACAATCTGAAGCTAAAACAAGACAACACACCATGTGTAACCTTTGAATGACATTAACCAATACATGAGAAAATATACAGGGATTGACTAATATGTAGGAGCTGCAGTACATATAACAGAAGTTTCAGGCATAAAATGCAGGCAGGCACTATGCACTAAGCATGATGATATCAACAAGTTAAAGTTTATTGATACATACGTCCTTTCTTGAGCTTTATATCTAGAATGAAAATCAGCTGCAACACGGCGAACATCAATGACCGTTACATCGCCCTCATTTTTCTGCAACAGGATTAAGATCTCAATCAATGAAAACTGAAAGATAGGAAGCAGCTAGTCATACTATAAAAAGAGTTCTCAGATAAACAAGATGTACCTGCAAAAAATGGTTCACAGCTCTTTTAACTACTTCAGGTTCATGGGGTGGTAACTGCATGCAAATAAGATTGTGCACATTAAGAAAACCTGCACACATTAACCACACATCTATAACTACTAACTCTATATGTGTTGCAGTAAGTAAATAAAGTCCAGAATCAAGAGCTAAAAGGCTATTATTCAGTTGCTAAACATGAGTTATATGTGAACACATAGTGGATCAAGCAAGATACAATCTCAAGACAGGGAAAACTTTATGATATTAATCAAAATAAAACCAAGTTTTGTGAATGCCTTGCGATACTATTTAAAAGTGCAGAGACCTTGATAATGAATGAAAAGAAGAAAGAAAGAGTAAAGTCATTGTTATCGAATCGAAATAGCATACCACTTCACCAGGTTTTCGTTTGCTTATCCTTTCTACATCTACATGGCAAACATTTGACAATGCATGCACTCCTGCATCCTACAACCAATTGTAGAAAGAATGATAATTAAAGAGCAGATTTTGCAATACCGTGAAATTTGATAAAGCACCCGCAGCCAATACCGGGCCTTGTGATCCTAGCCGCCTTGATAAAGGATAATTTGATACCATTTTGCATGGATATGTTTTTGTTGAGCAGAAAATAAAAGAAAAACTTACAGTTCGGCTTGAGCAAAATATTGATACAGGCTGTCCAATAAATCTTTTAAAAGCTTCCTGCATCAAACATGAAATGCAGTCAGAACCACCACAGGTTCAATATCCTTTTGCAAAAATATAGTCTCTGTAGACTACAGCATATATTTTTTAATTCATCATTTTATCTTTTCCTAACGTTTCCCTAAACTTTGAGGGGGAAAAAGGCTCAAAATTGCAATAAAGAAGGCTCAAACTCTGAGAAATGATAAAATTACCTCCAGAACACCGACGACGGTTCTGCAATTGGACTGTTGCTGAGCTCCGGCGAAGCGAGTTCCGATGTACTCGACTGCTACCAAGTATCTTTGAAGTCTAGGGTTCGAATTCATCTGCTTCTCACTGAGATTCGCGGCACACTGCTCTTCCTCTTCGACGCCGTTGCCGGCAATGTC
The DNA here is from genome assembly GCF_003576645.1 of Ipomoea triloba. Taxonomy (NCBI): domain Eukaryota; kingdom Viridiplantae; phylum Streptophyta; class Magnoliopsida; order Solanales; family Convolvulaceae; genus Ipomoea; species Ipomoea triloba. The sequence continues at coordinate 1,933,595 of NC_044916.1, forward strand.
GTGGTTGAGTTTGACTATTTTCGAAGGCCGTTGTGGAGATTCAGTTGATTGATCAAGCGAGTGTTTCGAAGTCTCCGATGTTTCGCCCGTCATTGGCGCCGCCGGCGATTTCTGCCACTCCCGCTAGTTTCAAGTGTTTCCCGGTGCTTTGTAGGGTTTAAGATTTGTTCAAATTTTTTTATACTCCGTATTTTATTTTTCAACATATAATTTTTTAAATCACTTATAAAGAAAAATGGTAATTTATACATTCAAGTCAATTATAAATATTACGGAGTATTCATTAATTATTAGTAATATTATGGAGTATCTTTTAATTTTAAAAAGGTGACATATTTCTTTCTTGAATTAAAAGGTGACATATATTATTCATATCATAAATTATTAGTGATGTAAATCTATAGATCACCAAATATTTGCTTAATAAAACACCCTCCACCTTGTTATTGCTTTTTAAAAAAAAAAAATAGGCTAAAGTGTCATCTAGCACCATGAATTATATCCAATTATTCATGCCGCACCCTGAACTTTCATATAGTATATATATCGAGCCGCAAACCAAAATAAAAAATTCACATAGAACCGCACCCTGAACTTTCATATAGTATATATATCGAGCCGCAAACCAAAATAAAAAATTCACATAGAACTTTTAGCAGGTTTCCAGGTCTTCTTGCTGACATGGCGTCTGATGTGACATTTCTCTTAACCTTATGTTGTCCATGTAAGCGTTTACATATTTAAAATTAAAAAAAAATTATTATATTAAAATAACCAGAATTTTATTGTCTTTATTTTTATAATGTATACTTTTCAATTTTGCAATTCCAATGTTTCAAATTTTTTTTCAGAATTTATATTTTTTGGCCAATTTATTGTTTAGTATTTTTTTAATTTTCCAAATTTATAGAAATGCTAATTTTTTTTGTTTGTATTTTTTGTTTTTAAAAAAAAATTATTTTTAATATGTAAATGCTTACATGACAACATAAGGTTAAAAAAAATGTCACATCACTTGTGTCAGCAGGAAGACCTGGAAACCTGCTAAAAGTTCTAAGTGAATTTTTTATTTTGATTTGCGGTTTGATATATACAATATGAAAGTTCAGGGTGCAGCATGAATAATTAGATATAATTCATGGTGCTAGATGACACTTTACCCAAAAAATATTATATCTTTCGTATTATTTTATGTGTCTAATTCAGTTAACAAAGTTTGACTAAAATTATTTTTAATTCAATTTTTTATAATATTATTTTTAGTATTAAAATACAAAATATATATATTTAAAAACTACCATCCTATTAAACACAAAAAGTAAAATTTAAAAATAAGTAAAAACTAATAAAAAAATTAATTTAACAAATAAATAATAAATATGACAAATAAAATAAAACAGAAAGAGTAACTTATTTCAAATGAATTGCCAGTTTAATTATCCAAAGCATTTCTTAATTAGGGAGTATATTATATGAGCAATTAGAAGAGAAACAAGAATAGCATTGAAGGAAGAAAAGGCATGTCTTGGCCTTCATTATAGATTTGCAGGCACAAATGGAGAAAACATGGCTATCAAATTAACAAAAAGGAGAAGATCAAAAACTTGATAGCAAACCAGACAACAACATTAACTAAATTGCATTTCTTTCTTCTTAAAGGGTTGGAAAGGAACATCAACCCAGAAACATGGCTAAACTGGTAAAATAACAACAAAACAGAAACATGGTAATTCATAAAACTGAACAAGAATACAAGAAATGGTGCAGTTCACCCCAACTTGAGTCCCCCTTCAAGCCACCACATTCTCCGGTTGATTCATTAGGCGTTTACAGAAAGGTTTTCAGTGAGACCAATGAGAGAGGAAGCAGAATCAGTAATACCGGTTTCCACAGATTTTTCTTCGTTTTCCTTTTCCCCTTCATTGAATTGCTTCTGCACCAGAGAAAAAATAACATTACATAGTGAAACATACCCCTTCTTATGCTGCTGAACTGCCACAAGGTTAAACTAATTTCTTTTTGGCTGTCAGCCAGTTAAATGTGAGTTGATCTCGGGGATTAAACTTATTCACCTTAGTGACATAGTAAAATACAAAACATTCAAGAATGCCGTTATCTATGTAAATGTGCATCGTTTTTTTCGTTTAATGTTTGAAGATGATTACGTATAAATACACTTTGCTTGTAAAAGGGGAAGAGGAAGAAAATGAAGGCTTACATGAGGGTCCCGATTCTGGAATACACCTGCTTCAGATCCTGTCTTAAAACTCCTGCTGGCCTTAATCAAATTCTCTCTATCCTCATAGAAGTCAAAGTCGTCCAACAGTGAGGACTTCTCGGAGTAAGACTTGAAGATGTTAAGCATTTCCAAGCCTTCCTTCAATCCAACCTGAAATTGAATCAAGCCAATCAGTTCAATTAATGCATATAATTTGAGAGGAATAACATCGGGGAGGAGAATGGCAATACAACAATTAAATGCACTACCTCTTGAGTGTCTCGGCTGTAAGTTACAGGCTTGTTGTCATTGTTTTCAAGGATAATGTGCCTCAACTGTGTGTTCGGGACATCTTTAACTATGTGCCACTTCACTGGGAAGAACCCACTCCACTTATCGAGTTGCCAAAAGTCCTTTTTCTGGTTAAAATCCACCTGCCCTGTCATCTCTGCTACACCCAAAAATTGTCCACTCCCATTTACCTGAAATTCATAACACAAATAGATACTTTGAGGATACAATGATGAGTTCTAAACCAACATTGAAGTTAAAAAGAGCAATTTTCGGGGGTAGGTTTGTTTGGGGGGGGGGGGTTGCACAGTCTATGTAAGAAGAGGAAAACCAACTTACAGAAAAGAAGAGGAATACTGGGCATTCTGTGCCTGCCTCACTTGCTTTTCCTTCAGCATCACCAAAAGCATTCTCCAATTTTTTGTTGCCGTTTGGAGTGCTTGACCAAACATCATATTTGACAGACTTGTGAATGTCATCTTCGCTGTATGACTTGATAACATAGAACTTTGCAGAATCATACTCAGTACTAAAATCTTCCTTGTTATACTTATTCCTTAGGGTGGACATTCTAAGTTGATCATCCTCACTTGACGGTTTTGAGGAGCTGCATTTACCACTCGCCCTTGGGCCACAAGTTAGCTCAGTCGAGGCTTCAACTGCTCCATTTCTGTTAAAATTTTCTCTCGATTTGAATTTGTAATTTCCGTTCCAGCCTCTACCGTTTGTTTGATAGTTAACTGAGCCATAGTGAGTATAAAGTCCTTGGTTTTGATTGTTATATGGCGGGAACTTCATAAGGCATCCGGGCTGAAAGCCTGAATCAAACTGCAAAAACAAAAGAACATCAATTTTATCGGAATGGGGAAAGAAAAAGACCAACAGCAGAGCTGACAAGATATTCCAACTGCTAATTGCCAAGTCAATGAAATGCAATAGCAGAATCTAATTATGTATAATTGAGAAATGGCATTACCCTATTTGATTGTTTGAGCGGCTGAGTTTGTGGGGAGGACTTCGAAAAGTTTGATGATTCAAACTGCTGAGTTTTGTGATTCAATGGCAAAGATGAATTTTTGTTTGATAGACCGCTGTTTGTCTTTGAAGAGTTGAAACCATTGGACTTCACTGAGCCATTTGAGCCAGCCATAGATTTAAAATTCCGAGATTTAGAAGCTGTGCCATATGTTAGATCACCATTTGTATAACACCATGAATAACAAGGCAAGCCATCCGAACCATACGATACAGGCTGCTGAAGGTATCCCGATGTCGTGTAGGGTTGTTGCTTCCCGTCAGAACCAATAAATCCAGTAGTATACGGAGCATAACCAGGCAAATAGTAGAGGTAATATCCATTATCCGATGGCATACTCTGACCATTGTTATAATTCCCATTATAACCTGTGAAAACAGCAAGCCAAACCGGGATTAGTTATTTAACTCATTACCTGTATAAACTAAATCAACACATATATGTGACCATGGTTGCAGTAGGCGCTAGTCGGGCAGTAGACTAACGCCTAGGCGGCGACCTATAAAAACAAAAAAATAGTGCATGTGTGTGGGTGTATGTGATATATATTACTTTTCTTATTTATATAATAAATAAATTTAAATATATATAAATATAATTTTTATAAAAAAAAAAAAAAAAAACTAAAAAGGCCGATCCCCCGAATTAACTCGACTAACTCTGCCAAGTTGGGTGAGTCAACTCGACAGAGTTCGGCAGCCAACTCGGCCAAGTTAGGCACTAGGCGGCCGGTTTTTGCAAAAGTGAATGTGACTAATGTTCTTCCAAAATATGTGCCTTGTTAAACCTGAAGGTGCAAAGGAATAACCAAAACCAATACAAGATCTAACCTGGGTAGTAATAATCACAACAGCTAGCCATCGAATAGTATGAACCTTGTTCAGGAACTGCTCCTTGATCAGCACCACCCTTGACACCGGTCTCAGTACCAACCATTGAAGGAATGGGAGATATTGAATCAGATGCTTTTCCATCTTTAACAGTGCCCTGAAGAAAAAAATGGATTAAAACCCATTGAAGCACATTAAAACTACCAAAAAGGAGACGAAAATCCCAATAAAAAAAGAAAAAACACAAAATCTCATAGAGGTAGAAGAATGCGTTAAATTTAGCATATCAAAGTATAGAACGAATATGTACAAAGTATACCATATCTTTGTTGATCAATTTTGTAGATGAATCAGACTTCAATCCAGCAGTGACAGCTTCGGCTTTAAAAATAGTTAAGTAGTTTCACCATAACACAGTGTCATCTTATCTCAAACAAAAAGAAGTCACTATTCACTACTAAGGCAATTTGGAAATGATTCTGAAACTTAGCAATTGTAACTATGCAATTAAACGCGAATACATAGAAATATCAAACATCAAACATGCAGGGATTCACCAATTACAGCACATATTTAACAGAGAACAGATTATCACAAGCTCGGCATGAATGGGGTTGAAATTAATAACATTCCAATCTCTCTTCAAATGAAGAAATGCTTAGACGAGCAGATCACAAGAACATAACATTTTTGTGTAGAGCTGAAGACTATACACTTCAAACCAAACATACGATGCCAAACAAACTCAAAGAACATATCGGAAGGATACATTTCTCCACTATCTTCTCTCCAGCCATGATCAACCTTCGCAACCCAGTGTTCAACCTGAATTAGGACCCAGTCAACAAAAGATAACAAAGTTTAAACTGTCTATCATGAGTTGCAAACATATCATAACGAATAAAATAACCAAAAATAGGAAGATACTTCCACTATCATACAACAAATCACAAGATGAATTGGGCATATTTTTCAAATTGGAAATACCATTATGCTAACAAAAAGGAGCTTTTCTTTTCTGGTTACAATAAGCCAGAATCAGATAGTGCTTCACAGCACCACAGTGACGTAATGCAACCAGCAGAAAAACATGGGTTTTTTCCATTAGAAAACATTCTATATTTGTATATGGTGAATCTTTCTCAGCTGCAAATCAAACTTGGTAAAAGCAATTCCACCACTCATGTTGAACAACAATAACCAAACATCTTTAAAACAATCAAATAACACACACACACACACACAGCTAGTTAATAACCAAAAATCTCTATAACTACATAATTTCCACACAAAGCTAAAAAAGACGAAGAGTTCATTTTACCAAAAGCTGGGAAATAAGTTCAAAACGCAAAATATTTCTTTAAATCACCCAAGTATGCATTCCTAATCCATAAACCTTGTTACCCAGAAACAGAAGCATAAAAAGCATGTAGAAATACGTGTAGATATCTTTACACGGGAAACCCAAAACCAACGATCCAGATCTCCTTCTCCCTGAAGAGCTAAAACCGTTTTTCTACCCAAACCCAAGCAAAAGCTAAGCAAAGGGCATGAACAAGAGCAACAAACAGACTAAAAAAATAAACTGACCTTTAAGAAAAAAGGTTTAAGAAAACAGCAACCAGGTAAGGAGGAACCCGGCGGCTTGGATCTAAACGGAGCTTCGGAAAACCGCTTTAGAGCTAAAAGCGGTTTTCCTGCGGAGATTTGAAGCGGGGTGAAAGACCAAGAGGAAAAGAGGGAGAAATCAGGTTGAGCAGGGAAGACTATAAAATGGGGGAGGCGTGAGGAGTAGAGAGGTACACGCTATAGCATGGGCAGCGAGTAAAAACCCTTGTGACTGATCCAACGGCTGAGATTTATTTCTTAATTCGGTGAACTATGTTCTTGGGCGTCGATGCGGAATGCGAAGTGAAGCGGGGAAAAAATTTTAACGAAATTTTAAATTCTTTTAAGAATTACAAAAGGGTATGAGGAAATAAATAAGAGAAGTGTGGAGAATTTTTTATTTTTTTTTAATTACTATTGACTCTGTTACAATGTAAGTGTTTGTTATTAGTGACACAAAGAACTCATGTTTAGGAGTGAGCAAAATTATTCAAAAATCGATGAAATCGATTACGGAATTGACCAAAAATTTTGGTTATCGGTTACAACATTAAAATATATATATTATTCGATTATGAGCTTTTATAAAATTCGGTCACCAAATACTGCTGATTTGATTTTTGAAATTTCAAATGCTTAAGTGCCCAACTCCCAACCCCAATTATTTAATTAAAGGCATCGGTTATCCGTAACCGAAACGACACGTCGACACTCACCCCTACAGTCATGCCTGAGATAACTCTCTCTACTAAAAGGAATATCAAGGAACACGGCCTCCTTGAAGCACAAAGAAATCGAAAACATTGACAAATTCACTGATGTTTGATAATTTGGTGAAGAAGGAAGCTCTGTGTACTACTATCAACGGAGGCAATAATGGCCAACTAAACTATCTTTCAAAAATGTGGTGGCTAACGAGACAGGTCCCTATCGCAGAAACCATAGGAAATTGATTTGGTGTCTGATGGTGAAGATGAAGAATATGACGAGAATATGGATGGTGGCTACCCGAGGATTGTCCTCACGAAGGAAGAAAAAGTGAGATTGCAAACCAAATGGAGGCAACATTAATAATCAAGGTGTTTAGGGGAATGTCAGATATACTTATCTCCTCAAATGGCTAATAGCATTATGGCACCCAAGGCTATGATGGAGTTGGTTACCATTGAAAATAGATATTTCCTCGTTAAGTTTGCATATGTGGAAGATTACGACTTTGCCAAATATGGAAGACCTTGGATGGTGCTTGATCACAATTTAATTGTTAAATAATGGGTTCTAAAGTTTGATCCTCTCACGGATACAACTGAGAGAGTGATCGTATAGTATGAGTTAGATTTCCCTGCTTGTCGATTGAGTATTACGATCACAGCATCCTCATGAAGGTCGAACGCCCAATAAAAATCGGTACATCTATTGGCTTGGTCTCAATAGCAAAAATTGTCATATATGTGTGGAGGTTGACATCACTAACCTCTTTTAGCTAAGTTCATGATCCGAAGAAATATTAGGGGAGATGTATATGAAGGACTTCATTGAATCTGTTTTCAATGTAGCATGTATGACCATGATGTTGAACAATGTCCTCAGAAATGCCATAATAATGAGACTGAATTCCTGACATCAACTCGATGTAAATAATATGATCCTCAAGTAACAGCTCAATGGGGAGGAAACATGGCTGGAGAAGATATCCAACGCCGGTAATGGCTATACGGACAACCCGAATGGCAATAGGGCAATTGGAAAAGAAAGGTTTCTAATTATACCTGACGTCACGAAGGATTACAGGCCCTGGATGATATTTTCCATGAGTTATGAAAAGAAGGATCATAGAGGTGGCAAAATGGAAATAATGAGTTGAAATGTAACAATATAAATGGGGATAAAAAATGGAGATGAACCTAGGTCGGAATTTGCTGCGTTGGGTACACATATGGGGTAGAATGATGATATTATTGAATGATACCAGGAACTAGAGCATACTAACCAACCCATAAATAGCATTCACAACATAGACCCAAATTCTAGTTGATATAATAATGGGAAAAGATTGGTAGTTCAAGCCTATGAGAAACAAATCAATTGAACAATACTCATGGGTTGCACATAAAACCCACGAAAGATGCTAGGTCATAATTGATGTTGTATAAATGGGAGTGTAAAAGTGGGTGTGTTATGTCGTTCCGCTGAGGATTGGGGTTATGACACGTAATTGTGTGAATTAAGAATACTAGGCACTAGAGTATGTGAATCAACTAGAATCCAAGCAACTNCTAGAGTATGTGAATCAACTAGAATCCAAGCAACTAATAACTGAATGATGGAAAATAAAAGAAAGCAATTGACTAAGGAATTAACTGTATGATAAGGGAATGGGTCAGATTAGGGGAATTGTAATCTTGATGTTCTAACAGTCTTAGAAGTTGGGAAGGAATAATTAACCTAGGGATTTACGGGTAATGCACAAAAGAATTCAGTTCAGCTACTTTCGTAATCAATAAACAGAATTAGGCTACAATTGCCCCACTGTCGTGATGCATCAATTATAACCTTAAGAACCTAAGCATTGTAAGCCCCCAAAATTACGCCTATTCTCATAGTAGGAAAATTAGGTTGAAATTGGTAAGGCTCGAGGTCTCCATCCAACTTTCGTTGTAATGAATCCCTCTCCTAGACTAGCAATTAATTGTGGCCATCAATCGTAGGAAGAAAATCCCCAAATCAACATAAACCCTAGGTAAAAGATTCAATCCCTTTATGCAATAATCACCAATTGAACATCAAGATTAACAATGGATCCCTAATCCAAACACATAGGCGAATTACTCACGCATGATTGGAGTAAACAAAGCAAAGCAATAGTAAATAACCGTAAACATTGCAAGAAAGCTGAGAACAAAATAAATAAAGGAATAAAAGAACTTAACTGATAAATAACAAATCCAACTTCAATCCGAGATTCCAAACTTGAAATTAAATAATCTAATCTAGATTATACTAGGGAAATATAAAGAGAAGGGGAAAATAATCTAACTAGGGTTCAGAACTCTGTAAGGGAACCCCCTCTTAATTGTAGAGGATAAGTAGAATATATAGGAGATAGATGGGCCTTGGCCCATTAGGCAACTTCCAATTCTTTTCCAATTTGTATTCTTGTTTCCTTTCTTCCTTGTAATTCCCTTTTCTTCCAGAACTTGTCCAAAATGCTCCAAAATTCTTCCTTTGTTGTTTCTTGTAGATAATTCAACAGTTGGACAATATAACACACAAACAATTCCAAATTTCACTAGGACAAGAGAAATAAGCATCAAAACAACTAAAATAAGGGGTGAATAATTGTACAAAATAGTGGATATCAATAATCTAGATGAGAGGGTACTAAGTAAAGGCACAAAGGTCGAGTAAACTAGGCTAGGGTTGCGATTGAACACACAATGGTAAGAGGCGATAGACAAGGAGGTATAACGTCTCAAATTGTTTGCATGGAAAATGAGGAAGACACTGCCCTCATACTAGAATCCGATATTATCTCTACAAAACATTATAGCGACCCGCCGGGAGATGGGCTTGCTGGAACATCCACCATGGGGGTAGAAGAACCTTTTGAGGATATCGTGAATGCCTCATTTGGGTGAGATGGACATGGATTTGTAAGGTTCCCTCTTTTGTTATTGGCTTGTTTCTTGCAAGCTTGTCTTTTATTGTGCTTTGCTTTGTTTGGTTTGTTTTTGTTTGGTTTCGTATGAAGGTTATCGTATGGAAAATTGTTAAGGCACGACATCTACGAGTTTCGTTAGAGCCGCAAGATGGATGATTAAATGGTATATACCCAACATTATCAATTGAAACGAAGACATCGGGTAGTACTGCGAATGATATCTATATGAAACTAGACTACGATAACTCGATTATAGACGAGGCTCTCAGCTTTTGTGGAGGGATATGGATTCTTTGGAATGTTGGGGTAAACATTGAGGTGTTAACTTCCCAACCCCACTTCATTCATATGGATGTCAGTATTGTGGGCAAGCAAAGATGGAGTTTCATTGTGGTCTATGGTAGCCCAACTCTGCATCTTCGGCAACTGTTATGAAGGGATTTGAGTATAAGGAAGTTGCTTTCGGACACATAAACTTCTTCATCTTCACTATTTTTGTACTATATATTTCTTTACTCTTCATCACACTAAAACATAATCTAAAAGCGTAATCATTATAAATCTCATGTGCATCATCAACATAACTTACTGACAACCATAACAAATCATGATCAACTGCAAAACACACAGTTTTGAATAAAACAGAGATTGAATCATATATACAATGAACACCATATATCTAAGTAGAGGGTGTTAAGGGTATGTCGAATCAATCTAGTTATATTGTATAATGAAATAGAGTCTTCAATGTATATAGCTAGATTCCATATAATAAGACACATAAATTTATAAAATAGTACACAAGTATCTTAAGTGTTTACACAACTACCCATGTGATTTAGGTACAAAATTCATGATCATAAACACACAGAATACCACACACAAAAACTCATCACACCCCACAAGCGACCCCGTGAATTCACAACAAAAAAAAAAAAAAAAANAAAAAAAAAAAAAAAAAACTAATCACACGATACACATAACTCATCTCAAGTGTTTACATAACTACCCCTACGATCTACATACAAAATTCATGACCGTAAACACACATAAACCCATAAAACCAGACACATAAACTCATCACACGAGACCTATAACTTAACTTCATCTACATACAAACCCTAATCATGGATACACAGCAACTCAATTAGAACTTCAATCAGAATAGCATAATAATAATTCAACAATAATCTTAAAAACTGGTGTCAGATAAATAATCACCGCGTATCATATATGAATTCAATTAATTACATCAACAACCAAATAAAAATTGAAAATCTACAAATAAGAAAGCATATAGATCGCAAATGTAAAATTTGTTTGAAAAAACCTGTAATAAACTCATCTACCACTTCAAATTCCTGCAAGGCAATAATCTCATTCATATCGAACACATGCAACGCAATAAAGATCAAATCTAGAGATGCAATGTCTAAAAATCCGCAAGAGAGCAAAAAAAGGAAACTACATTAAAAAAAAAGAAGAGAGAAAATAGCAGATAATGGTGAAAACTGGAGTGACAAATTAACATGTTAAAATTAAAGCATAAAACAATGTCGTTTGGATCAAGACTTCACAGTGCCCTGTGAATCATGGTTCACGATATAAATTACCGTGTACACGATTGGTTCGAATCAAACCGTGCTTAGGCCTTCTCCAATAGTATAAATTTTGGTGTGGATTTTGATGAGTTTTTGTAAGTGTGATTAGAAAAGAGAAAATGAGGTGAAAGAAAAAAAAAAAAAAAAGATAAAACAAAAACAAAATAAAAAACTGAAAAAGATTAAAAAAAAATATTTACGCGCCAAGCAGGCTGCACGCTCCACCTGGGCGTAAGAGTTGCGTCTCACTTGCGTGAAGCGCAACTCTCAATTCACTTGGTGGGTCCCTTAATTTCTGAAAAATCTCAACAGTTGCAGGGAGACCCAATGTCATCTCTCTCCTCACCTTCTCTCTTCCAAGGTGGCAACTTTTACCTAAAAAACAGTGAAAGAACCATGAATGGAGATGGCCTTATCCCTATTAACAAGTGGGCCAAGGCCCAATATAAGTGTTGACGGGCCGGCCCATTTATAGCCCATAGAATTCTAGCTCACTCAAAAGTCAAAACCCTAAAGATGACCTTAATCAAACCGTCGTTACGGGCTGCACCTCCATCACTGAATCTGAGCCGTTAATCGTCATCTGGACTTCTGTATAAAGTCTCACTTCTAGGGTTTCTCAGGAACACAGCAGTTGCCCGACGGCTCCAAAACTATTCATTTTCTTTCGCGTCGTTGCTCTGAGCTCGGAGGTAAGTTCGTTGCAGTTACATTTGATTATATTATATCTGTCTATAATTGTTGTATGAGTACAACAGATCTGGCTTTTCTAGCATGACACTCTATGTAATCACAGTTTCAGTTATTCGTTTGATGTTTTTTTGGCTATTCCTCAAAGAAAATTGTGTTTTTTAAAGCTGTTTTCTGAATCTGTCTATTGATCTTGAAATTTGTTTTCTCAAACACGTTATAAAGCCGCAAATTCGAGATTTTTTTAACATGGTTGAAGATGGCTTATCTTGGTACGAGTGGACTTGTAGGTTTTGTACTGATTCCTAATGATGATTGAAATGCACGCCCTTAAATATGCGATGAGTTTAATCAAGGCTGGAATCTCCAAAGGGCTCTTTTGCACATATCTCCACTATGCTGGGGTGCTTGCAAAGAAATACTACAGAGCCCAGAGAATTGGCATTTTCATGGTGCCATAGGCCTTTGGTCAGGGTGTATTTCTAGTTGTCATTGGAAATGGTGGAAAATTCACATGATCTACTTGTCTAAGTATGCCATCAATGTAGATTTATTTGTATAATTGTATGATCTGTTGGTTCAGGTCTCTTTCTCCAGTTCCTTAGCAACTTATAACTATACCTCGTTTGAGTTTTATACAATTTCCCTCTGTCTTTGATTTATAAAATCTTTTGGTGTTCTGTTGCATTTGGAGACTAGTTCTTCACTTGACGTGCATTATGCAATGGATATCTCTTCTGTTGCTTGTTAAGTTGCTGCTGTGCAGTTTCTTCTCCAATTTGTTAAATACATAATTATTTGTCAATGCACACAGTTGCCCTTGTCATATAATGTTAGGACCCAGCTTTGAAAACATTTGAGTTGAATGCTCAAATTTAACACACTTTTCCAACCATTAACCCACCCAACCTATGTGGATCTGGTGCAAATGAATACACATTGGTTGGATCAAAATTGCCATTCCACTTAGCAGGTCAGTAAGTGGAGGCCGTGGATAGTAATGTCCAATACAGTTAGTTTTTAACAGTAGCTATCCAATACCTATCATCTACTAGATAAAGGTACCATGGAGTATTTATTCATTGTTACTTGTTATGTATTTTAATTAAATTTCATTGCTTTAAAATTTAATTTGTATGAAGAAAGGAGTTATATCTTAGTCAACTCCATATTATTAAATTGGGGAATAGTTGAATTTGGGATGGGGTTAATGACTTATAGTATTTGAAACTAAACAGACCATTATGTTTTAAGTAATTTTTTTCCTGATGCAGGGTTCTTAATTGTATGATAAAATGATAAATTACTTCCATTTTTTTTGGTTGTCACACAAGAATAAGGTTTTTGAGTCTTTTGTACAAAAATTAACAGGAAAGAAATCATGTCCCATCGCAAGTTTGAGCATCCAAGACATGGCTCTTTGGGATTCCTTCCTAGGAAGAGAGCCTCACGCCAGAGAGGAAAAGGTTATCCAAATATTTTATTTTTTGGCATATTATTTGCATTGTATCTATTTTCTGGCTGAAATTTCCATTGTGCTTGGTATTTATATGTTGTATTGTTAATTTGTTATGCGCTGTGGTATGACTCGTTTTCATCATGATGCTTAATTCTTTTGTTGTAAAGAAAATACCATAATTTTCATTATTACTGGATTCTTCATCATTGTTCTTTTGTGGTTTGATTTTAGTTGTTTTGTGCATTTATTTCTAGGAGTTTATACTCCATAGCTGATCACTAATGCCCTTCCGCTGTGATATATATATATGCAGTGAAGGCATTCCCTAAAGATGATCAAACTAAGCCATGTAGGTTGACTGCTTTTGTTGGATATAAAGCTGGTATGACTCATATTGTTCGAGAGGTTGAGAAGCCAGGATCAAGTAAGTTTTGATTTGAAGGATATATAAGTGAAGTTAGCATTATAAAGAACTGAATGTGTATATTGTGGCTGTTTTACATTTTACTAGACGGATAAATTTGGCCTCCTTACCAGCTTTGATTAAAGGGTTACTAATGAAATAATACACTGGATTAATTTGCCTTGCATAATATGTTTTTTAAACAATAATCAATTGTATGTCTGATGGATTGGCATATGTATAGAGCTGCACAAGAAGGAGACATGTGAAGCTGTGACAGTAATTGAAACTCCTCCAATTGTTGTTGTTGGAGTTGTTGGCTATGTCAAGACACCACGTGGGCTTCGCTGTCTGAATACAGTCTGGGCACAACATCTCAGCGAGGAAGTGAGAAGGCGATTCTATAAGAACTGGTGCAAGTCCAAGAAGAAAGCTTTTTCTAAGTACTCAAAGAAGCTTGAAACTGAAGAAGGGAAAAAGGAAATTCAATCTGAGTTGGAGAAGATGAAGAAGTACTGCAGTGTCATTAGGGTCTTGGTCCACACTCAGGTATTTTGCTTTCTGCCGATTTTTCTTTTCATATTCTTTTATTTACTGTCTATTTTCTTGCTACTTGGTGAATTTATGCTGTTCAACTTGTATATTGTTCTTTTTTCTACAGATAAGGAAAATGAAAGGTCTTAAGCAGAAGAAGGCACACTTGATGGAGATTCAAGTCAATGGTGGAACAGTAGCTCAGAAGGTTGATTATGCATATGGGTTCTTTGAAAAGCAGGTTCCTGTGGATGCTGTTTTCCAAAAAGATGAGATGATTGACATTATTGGGGTGACCAAAGGTAAGGGGTATGAGGGTGTGGTTACTCGTTGGGGTGTAACCCGTCTACCTCGGAAGACCCACCGTGGGCTCCGTAAGGTTGCTTGTATTGGGGCATGGCATCCTGCTAGGGTGTCATTCACAGTTGCCCGTGCTGGTCAAAATGGTTACCATCACCGCACAGAGCTGAATAAGAAAGTCTATAAGCTAGGGAAGGCTGGTCAGGAGTCCCACTTTGCCATAACTGAGTTTGATAGGTTTGCCCCTATACCAAATCTTCTTGCTACTTTTCACAGTATATTTCATGCCCATTTAGTCTTTCACTCTTTCATCTATTATGTGATCCAAAGCAAATAGGTATCTTTTTAGTGCTTATTCTTCTCACTCTTGCTAATCCTGTTTTGTCAGGACCGAGAAGGATATTACCCCAATTGGAGGGTTCCCTCACTATGGCATTGTGAAAGATGACTTCATCATGATAAAGGGTTGCTGTGTGGGTCCAAAGAAGCGCATTGTCACCTTGAGACAGTCCTTACTGAACCAAACCTCCAGGGTTGCGATGGAGGAGATCAAGCTCAAGTTCATTGACACATCCTCCAAATTTGGCCATGGCCGCTTCCAAACTACCCAGGAGAAAGCCAAGTTCTATGGACGACTTAAAGCTTAACCATTTTGTTTCTGAGAAACTTGTTCTTCATGTATCTTCCTTCCCGGATGCTTATGCAAATTTTGAGATATGTACTGGCAACTGTTTCAGTTTTGAATTTTAGTTGATTTTGGCAATGATTAATAAATTGGTTGAAAACGATATTTCGTTAGGAAGGCTGGCTTGCAATTCTCTGTCGCTTGTTCACGTCATTCTAATCTAGCTTTTATGCCTGCTTATAGTTCTATTATCCTATTAAAGGGTTGGTCAATTCAATTGGTTACATAATTGATTAAAAGATTGGCAAGCTAATTTGACTTTTATAACTGATTGAGTGATTGGTGTAGGCTGAAATAAATACTATAGGAAACCGAAAACTTAATGTAATAAACTCAAAATTTTACAAGCTATTTTGACTTTTATAACCTATTGGTTGCGAAAGATCGATGAGGTGTTTGGTAAATTTAGCAAAGTTATAAATACTTAGGCTATGTTTGGTAAATTTAGCAAAGTTATAAATACTTAGGCTATGTTTGGCAAAGGTAGCTGAAAACTGAAAAGCTATAAGCAATCTGAAGAGCTGTCAGGATTGTTATGAAAGTGTTTGGTAAAATTAGTTTTTTGATAAGTTGATAAATGTAAAAAGACTAAAAAGAACATCTTCATACAATTTAAATGATTTTAAATTTAAATAGGTTTGTTTATATATTAAAATATAAAATAATGAAATCAATATATTTAAATAAAATATAAAGTAAGAACATATATTTGAAAATATATAAAGTAAAAAAAATATTTATAATTCATAAGATTAGTTCATACAAAAATTAATATTCAAACACAAATGTCAAACTGAAATTACAACCAAACATAATAAAAAGAAAATGTTAAAAGTGTTTTAATTGAGAGGGGTAAAAGATATCATTTATTTAAAATAATAAGGATAAAGATGGAAAAAAGTTAAAAAGCTACTAACTTATTTTTGAAAAGCTACCTCAAGTAGCGTTTCAAAATAAGCTCTTATTTTAAGCTACTAACTTATTTTGAGAACATTACCAAACAAAGCTTATAGCTTATTAGTAGCTTAAAATAAGCTATAAGCTCCTAAATAAGCTCTGCCAAACAGAGCCTTAGCAATTATAACAAATTAATTAATTAAATACTTATGTTCACTATTTAAAATCAAATAATTAATAGTGATCAAACATATAAAAATTAGTTGATAAGTAAATGTGTTACCATATCTATGATACTCCTAGATTCAAGTGACACCATTTGTTTTTAGAAGTTTTTTACTTTGATGAAGAGAGATAGTGAGATGGAGGTGTTGACTCGAATATGAGATGTCTCATATAGAAAGTAAAGTGATGCTATCAAACTACACAATGACTTTTTTGTTTTTGTTTTCCTTATTTTTCTCTTCCCTCCTCCATGTGACAAAAAAAATTATAAAAAGTTCAGTTAATGGTGTTACTTTTAGACAACTTTGCAGTTTTCTTTTTCTTTAAATAATGACTACACACATCAGTTCTTATGCTTCCCAACGGATGCATAGGACAATTCTTATACCTCACAATTGATCCATGTTACAACGTAGTATCTGTTCATGACTACTTTCTCAACCTACTAAAGCACAACGCAACGAGTCAACAGTTGCCTCCACTGAGGCTCGAACACACTCCCATCATCCATGTAGGAGTGTTAATCGGGACACCGGATGCCACTTGACTACAAGGTCTTTGGCAGGATCTTGTGATTTATTAGTGATACCAAATTGCTTTCCTATATAAGAGGTTTGAGTTCAAGCAATTTGAACAGATACTGTACTCTAATAGAGTCACTAATATTAAAAAACATAGCATCCCTAATTTGGGCCGAGGGATAAGTCTTTTTTGGGCCCATTTAGCAGGCTTTTAAAACTATTTTAGGGAGTCTATACTAGCCCAAGAGACGAGACGTTGCGTTTTCGGCCTGACCCGATCCCCCTCACAGATCATCTGATTTCTGATCGGTTTGGTTTGGTGCGTCATTCATTTTGCTCCTTCACTGAATCCCACTGATCTCGTTTTTTCTGCTCCAGACCGAAAGAAGGGGCGCGAATCGAGTGTTTCTTCATTGAGGTATATACTCTTCTTAGATTTTCCGTATCTACGGCTCCGATCTGCTCGTCTAAATTTCCGGCATTTGATTTAGGGCTTTCTACTATCCGATCTGTTTTTTCCTTATAAGGAAGCAACGGAATCTCGTGTAATTGTCTGAATTTGTAATACATACTGCTCCGGATCACATTGCAACGCTGATACTAGACGTTTTAGTTGTACAGCAGCTCATAACAAGTTGTTGAATAGTCGGAGAGCTTGTATCTATTCTCTTTAATCTTTTGTTTTCCTTTTGAAATTTGCAGGTCCGGTTTCTGATTCAGCATAATTGACTGCTCATTCTAAGGATCGAGAGTTCAAGATGGTGAGTGTTCTCCACGTTTTCTCTTGTCAAAAGCTACAGTACTTGAGTTCGGGCTTTATATTTGCAGGATTTAACCATTTCGAGTTTTTGATCGATCTGTGATGCAGGTTGTTCTAGCAGCTTCCGTTGTAACCAAATCTGGGAAAGGTAATTTATTTCCTTCCTTGATTTCTCAATTCTCAGAGCTGATGTGGTGTGAATACGGAGCTTTTAGTTATTTTAGGCATTGAGTTTACAGCATTGCTTGCTGTGGCTACTTCTAGAACAACAATAGTGCTAGCTATAGTTTATCCCTGCACACATGTGTATTAGAGGGTCACAGAAGTAATATAACTATTTAAGCCTAAACTTTGCTTCTAATTTTGGTTATGTGCATTAATTATTTAATATATAATTTTGTACAAAATAATTAGAAAGAATTGATACATATCATAATGGCTACAGTCATTATATTTAGAACCTGTTGTTATACTGGCAATTGTTTAACTGAATTACAAGATACAAGCTTCTAATTAAGTAGTAGGGCTTTGACTAATGTATGAATGATTTTACTGCAGTGGAATGCTTACATTAGTCATTGTTTATATTAAAAAAAGACCAATTTGGTTCAATCATAATTTATGTGAAAAGTTATTATATTCAGTTGTTTGATCTCCCTTACTTGAGAGAGAGGGAGAGGGGGTGGGGGACAAAAGTAGAAAAGGAGATTAATAGAAAGAAAATTGTTGATGAAGAACCTTGAGAAAATGGGAAAGATGATCTAATTTGATATATACCGAAGTACCAATTATTAAAAAAAAAAGGTACAAATTGATTGTTCACTTTATTGATGTGGGATATGCTTTTCAATAGTTCATTTCATGCAATTATGCCTAAGTTCCTCAATTTTGGTCAGTTCATTGGTTAATTGGAATTTTCACCATTGATTATTATTTCATTTCCTGGCAGCACTTGTTTCGAGGCAGTTTGTGGACATGTCTCGAATAAGAATTGAGGGATACCTTGCTGCTTTCCCCAAATTGGTTGGAACTGGAAAACAGCACACATATGTTGAGACTGAAAATGTGCGATATGTTTATCAGCCAATAGAGTCTCTGTACTTGCTGCTTGTGACTAACAAACAGAGCAACATTCTAGAAGATCTGGAGACACTTAGACTGCTTTCAAAACTCGTATCCTTTGTCTTATTTATTTTCATTACCTCAGTAAGTGTGCTCGTGAATATTATAATCAGCTGTATATTATTTGTTCTAAATTATATTCAATTAATTGTGCTGCATTCTGTTATCCACAAATAATAAACTGGTAATCTCACTTGTATATTACTTCTTAGCTACTACAGCCTGCTAAGTGCTAACATCTTTCTTGTTAGAAAGAAAATACCATAGCTTAGGAGGCTTCCTGAAGTATTTGTTACGTTTTAATGCCAATTCCTTAACTACAATTAGGTGCCTGAGTATTGCTATTCCCTAGATGAGGAGGGCATATGTAAAACAGCATTTGAGCTCATTTTTGCATTTGATGAAGTCATATCTCTGGGGCATAAGGAGAATGTTACAGTTGCACAAGTCAAACAGTACTGTGAAATGGAGAGTCATGAAGAAAGATTGCACAAGATGGTCTTGCAGAGCAAGATTAATGAAACTAAGGATGTCATGAAGCGCAAAGCTAGTGAGATTGACAAAAGCAAGGTAACTATGAGGGTTAATGAGATGTTAGCCTCTCTCTCTCTCTCTCTCTCTTAAAAAGAGAAAAAAGTTATAATCTAAAAAACATTGTTTTCTATGGACCCAGTGGGCCAACAAAGAGATCCACCAGCAAAAAGGGCGATACTTACTGCTACTATACCTCTTCCATACCAAAAGTCTAGTTGCTTCTCTGTTTTTTGTATGGTGGCACTGTGATTTGAAGCCCATGTTAGAGGCTACTAGACATCTTGTAGAGCTATTCTTTGTTGGTATCCTCATTTTATCTGATATTGGATATTATTATTGCTTTGCAGATTGAGAAGAACAGAGGAGGTGAGAAAGGAGGTTTTATGTCCCTACAGTCAATGGGCTCTGGAAGAATTGATTCTGGTTTTGGCAGTGATACAAGCATATCTAATACTGGAGGTGGTTTTGGCAGTGGATTTGGATTGCCTGCTGATATGGATTCATTCTCTACCAAATCAAAGGGTTAGCATTTCTTTTAAGATATAACCAAAAAAGAGAGAAATAATGTTGCACTTATTGGCGTTTAAGTATCTTTTTGATGCCATCCATGGGACTTGGGAGATATAACTGATCCTAATTTTTATGATTAGGTCGCCCATCTGCATCTGCTACAGCTCCACCAAAAGGTCTTGGTATGCAGCTAGGAAAATCACAAAAGACCAACCAATTCTTGGAATCACTGAAGGCTGAAGGTGAAGTTATTGTCGAGGATGTTAGACCTAGTATAGGCCAGTCTAAGCCAGCAAGTCTTCCACCAACTGATCCTGTCACCTTGACTGTGGAAGAAAAGCTTAGTGTAACACTAAAACGTGATGGTGGAGTCAGCAACTTTGACATGCAGGGCACCTTATGTCTCCAAATTCTTAACCAAGAAGATGGATTCATCCAAGTTCAGGTTGTCCTCTCTTTCTTAACACATGACACACACTTCCCTTCAGCCAATGAGGAATGTGTGTCTATTTAACTGTCCTTATTGATATATTTGGCCACATTTAACGAAAAGCTTATAACTTGTTGGAGAGGGGGAATTCTTATTATTATGGTAAATTTACTTCCCATGCAATATTGTACCAATGGGTTATTTTTTAAAACTCATCTATTTTTATGTAATTGGAAAATTGATTTTAAATTTTATTTATTTATAAATCTAATGCATGTGTGTATGGTAGGAGAGGGAGNAGACAGACAGAAAGTGTAATGTTTAGGAGATCTCATTCAAATTCAATAACTATAGTGAGTATTGAATGAAGATACTTTTGTATCTGATTAAAGTGTGGGGAAAGTGAACCTGAGGTGGGTCATAATTATTAAGCAATGCTTACTTGTATCATCTTTTTAAAAAATAAATTTTCTATTAAGGTAATTAAGATTCATAAAAGCAACCTGTGGTTGATGCTAGATAGTTTACTTAGAAGTTTAGTCACTGTCATTCAGTAATCAGAATGACTTGTATATTTTACATGACTATTTAAGAATGATACTGCCGTATTCTTGACACTTGTTAGTCCAATTTTTTTACCTTGCAACTTATCTTAATTGCCCCATTCTTGATGCTTGATAGTTCAAAACTTGTTCTTTGCAACTTATTAACGACAATTATTGTTGTTGTCATCATTATTATTGCTTTGTGCAACTTTCAGATTGAGACCAGCGGTAATCCAGCAATCCTTTTCAAGACACATCCAAATGTCAACAAGGAATTGTTTTCCAATGAAAATATTCTTGGCCTCAAAGATCCAAATAGGCCTTTTCCCGCTGGCCAATCTGGTGATGGTGTTGGTCTGTTGAAATGGAGAATGCAATCAACAGACGAGTCAATTCTGCCATTGACACGTAAGCTTTATTTGCTGGTCTTCTTGCTCTTTGATTGAATTACTGTTAAGAAATTTGTCCTCACAAATACTGAAATACATGAAGCTGGAGAGGCCTTTTCAATATAGGGTTTCAATACATATCAACTTAGACCTTTATATGGAGTATAATCTAACACACATTACATCATCAGTATAACCCTAACTAATCATAAATATCAGTCTAATTCCTAACACACACTCTGTCTGTCTTTGCTATCTATTATTGGTTCTGCTTTATCCTTTCTAATCGATGGCTTCAATCTTGCTATTTTAGTTAACTGCTGGCCTTCAGTTTCTGGAAACGAAACCTATGTCAACATTGAGTATGAAACTCCAGCAAACATTGATCTTCAGAATGTTATAGTTTCTGTGCCTCTTCCAGCTCTCAGAGAGGCCCCAAACGTACAGCAGATTGATGGGGATTGGAGGTGAGGCTTTAACTCACAAGTTCACACTATTATACATAATTGACATGCATGTGAAAAAAATAGCAAACAACCCCCAGATAGTAGCACATCTTACCACACGTTTGAAGATTAAGACAAGGGAATCCACGGATCAAGTCCCTGTAATTAGTAGCAGAAAATGTTGAACTTAATTAATACATCTTACCACACGTTTCAAGATTAAGACAAGGGAATCCACGGATCAAGTCCCTGTAATTAGTAGCAGAAAATGATGAACTTAATTCTTTTATACTAATATCTGTTTGTACCTTTTTCTCATATTCGAGGGTAGGTTTCTCGTAATTAAATATTTGCAAATGTTTCATGTTTGCATGACCAAGTTGCACTTGGAGATTAAAGAGTGTGTGTTTGATTACTAATTTAATAATCTTTATTTGCAGGTATGACTCCAGAAATTCTGTTCTGGAATGGTCTATAGTTCTCATCGATGCCTCAAATCGCAGGTCAGCGAATTTTGAAGCTTGTTGCTTTGTACTACATGGTGTACAACCTTTACACTTGTTTAGTTTCTAATGTGGAACCTATTGTGTGTTGCAGTGGATCTCTAGAATTTGTTGTTCCTGCAGCTGATCCATCATCCTTTTTCCCAATATCTGCCCGGTTCTCCTCTTCAAAAACTTTCAGCGACTTGAAGGTTTGCTTTTTGCTTCAATTTGTTGTATTACTATTTTACCTCACTGTTAGCCTTGGAGTTATATGACCTTCGTGGGAATTATGTGCATAATTGGACACAAAACAATGCAGGTTACCAACATTTTGCCGCTGAAAGGTGGGGCCACACCAAAATACTCGCAAAGAACTCAGCTGGTTACTGAGAACTACCAAGTGGTCTGACAATACTCAAACAGAAAGATGTGTAGCAATTAGAAATTGTTCAGTGTTTGAAATGCAAAAAAAGTTCATCCTCTTTAACCGTTTTGTTTACCAGTGTGGAATTTCAAGACTGAGTACTGCATGTATATGGTGGATGGTGTTGGATAGCACGAACCATTGCTTCCTTTGATTAGAGCTTAGAGTTGGACATGTATGCGGCAGCTAAAATGTGCACTAAAGTTGTACTCTAATTTCTTTAGTCATGGTTTTCCTCCTTGAACAACAGATTATTATATGAAGAGGTTGTGTGTTTTTCTCTATAAATGCTTTCCATTCTAATGCACTGTAATATGCCAATCCTTATACTATGAATCAGGGTTTATGGATTCTGGTGCATGTATGTGTTTTATATTGTGAGTTTGTGTTTTGTGTTATGAAATTTTGTATGTTAAGAGTATAAATTTTGTATACAAATTAATGATTGTCTATGTTATGAATTTATGCATCTTGTGCTGTGAAATTTTGTACCTATGAACACAAGTTTTGTACCTATATCAGTTTTGAAAAATAAATAAATACTCCGTATATAACATATGCATGTGCCTTGTATTGTGATTTATTGTGCTTTGTGTAATGAAATTCTGTATTTTACGAATATGAATTTTGGACCTCGTGATTCAGGGTTCATGTGTATGTGTTTTATGTTGAAAGTTTTTGTGTCTTGTGCTATGAAATTTTGTACATTAAGTGTTAGTTTTGTACTTGGAACAAATTGGTAGTTGTGCCTTATGATGTGTTTTGTGTTGTGAAATTTTGTGTCTAGGAACATAAATTTTGTACCTATATCAGATTTGAAAAATAAACAAATATATAAAATATTTATGTGTCGTGTTGTATTTTTTGTATTTTGTGTTATGAAATCTTTTATCTTATAAGTATGAATTATGTACCTCGTTTTGATTTAAAATCCACAATACTACGTGGATCTTGGTCCATAATCCACAATACTACGTGGATCTTGGTCCATGATATAAATTGCTGTAATATGCCAGTCAATACATGCCCTATAACGAAGGAATGTTACCATTCACAATCAGGCAGCTTTGGGGTTAGGTGTACATTCTTTGTTATAAACTTAAAATTTGAATCTTTCATTCATGTCTCTCTTAAGGTATACTTTATACAAAATTTTATGGTTATGCTTTTGGAGCTCGTCAGTGACTAATGAAATAATGATAATCTAAAACAAAATTAGTACAAAGTTTAAAAAATTTAAATAGAATTTTTTAAAATATTACTCTTAATATTGAGAGGCCACCAACCCATTCTCCACCCAATCATTATTCCATGATCTACACAACTCATGAATAAAAGATACATTATTTATTTGTATATTGTATATTATTTTGTATGCTATAAAATACGGAGTAATATTTACTATATTAAAAATGTGTCTTTCGTTCAAAGTACACAGAAAATTTTGTCTCTTCCACCTTATAAGATTTATAATGAATCAAGCCTGTTTGCCTTGCAACGGGATGAGCTTCTAAATTCCCAACATGTCCCTTACTTCTTTGTGTGGCAGGACAAATTGACTTGACAAGTTAAACCCGTTTTAACAACTCTACTCGTCATGTAAAACAATCATAATGCAAATGAATAAGAAATAAAATAATATAACCAATCATTCTTACTTGATAAGGATCCGTCCTGTAGCTTAGTAGACTTAGCCATGAAACATAGCAGTGCTACCTTACACAAGACTTATCACTTAATAGTTAATACAATGAGAATTAGAAGTAAATATTATGCAATATTTATTTATGAATACCTTTGTACACATGTTGGGCATTGTCCGTTGGAACATAAGAATGACGTGTGTGTATATACTTCAAAATTTTTTAAAGATGTTCCCACTCTTTTCTCCCAAGTATAAATATTGCAACTGATCTCTGTTCTTACAGGTAACCCAAATAAATCCCAATAGTTCATAGGAAATTTTCTCCTGAACATTTTGGTTGAGGTTTCATATAATCTATCTGATGTTTATGAAATCTCAATATTGAAACCAAATTCATTTTCTTTTCTTGTCTATTGTTGTTTTTGTGCATTTCTTTCTGAGTTTTAGGCCACAACGCTAATTCTTTTCTCAAGAGAATATGCCGATGGACGTTTCGGAGGAAATCGTTGGATGTGATTCTGCTCCAACATCGGCCCCGGGATCACCTAAAGACAGGATAAAATTCTTGTGTAGCCTTGGAGGAAAGATTATCCCACGGCCGACTGACGGCCACCTCAAATATGTGGGCGGGGAGACGAGGGTTATCTCCATCCCACGAGACATTAAATTTCAAGGTAATTAATGGTTTTTTTTTTCATGAAATTGATTGTGGCATAAGAATCCCATGAAGATCAAATGCTTAATGCATTGGATCAATGGGGAAAATCCATTGCCCTGCATTTTGTCTAAAAGCAGCAAAACTCTTTGATTATTCTCTAAAACATTGTGTTTGGATTTAAGAAGATTGATGATGAATCAAAGCCTAAGTTATAAGGGTTCTCAATCAAGTATATTCTCTTCAAGCTTATTTCTAGGGCTTCAATGATCATGTTGTTATGGTGAAGAAATGTAATTCTTAGGATGTGAAAATGCATATATGATTAATTAATTAACAGAATTAATGAAGAAGCTGACGTACCAAATGGAAGGCGAGATGGCTCTGAAGTACCAGCTAGTGCCGGAGGATCTAGACGCCCTAGTTTCGGTGAAATCCGACGAAGATCTCCGCTACATGATCGACGAATGCGAACGCGTAGCCGCCGGCGGCTCCCCGAGGCTGAGAGCCTTCCTGTTCCCGGCGAAGCCGATTTTGCTAGACTCGCTAAACCACTCCGTGGAGGCCATAGAACAGCGCTACATTGACGCCATCAACGGCATCGTTCGCGGCGGCAACGGCAACAACGTCGCCGCGGTAGGGTTAACAAAGCCTCCGGCAGCGCGTCATAGTCTCGGCCAAAACCAAAACCAAAACCACGCGGTTTTCTCCGTTTCATCCACCTGTTCTTCTCCGAGATCTCCGGATGACGACGCTGCGAGTAATCACGATCATTTGATGATGAATGGAGGCGGTGCGTGGAGCAGCGGCGGGAAGAATAATCGGATGCATAAGGTTCAGAGCATGCCGAGTTTCGGAAGCTTGAATAATGTTCAACAACAACAGCAAAGTAGTAACGGCCATTACAATGCTCCGTATGAGTTTTCGCCGTCTCATCACGTGAATTACAGGCAGCAGCAGCAGCGCCATGGATATCAGAATGGAAGCAGGCCGACGGCGACATTGGATCATTTCAGAGGAGTGAACAGGATGGTTTCGGGTAGGGCAATGGGGAATCCGGGTCCGGCTCTTCAATATAACAACAACAGCTATTACGCCGCGAGGCAGAGCCGTCAACCGTTTAGTATGATGGGTGGTCAGTTTGATGATTTTTATGAGAGAAGTGAGAAAGGCGCTATGAGTGCTTCTCAGAGTCCTCTTCGCCTTAGCCCCCGATATGGTCACGCCTTCAGGCCGTGGGATGCTCATGTTGCACCTGTCGAGATTCCACACTTTTGATCCAGGTACAATCATCTTACTTTTAAGTTTTAATCAATATTTGTATAAATTTAGTACTCCAATTATTTAATCATTGATCAAATTAGCATATTTAGTCTAGAAAGACCAAATATGCCATTTTGACCGTAATTGAACAAACTAAATATATAGCTGGTTCACATATTAAGGGCAATATTTGATAATATATGAAATAATGTATTTTACATACACAAATAATATTTGACAAAGGACTAAGAGGTAAATCAACCTAAGTTGGTATTAGTTCAAAAGGTCAATACACCACTCTCACTTATATTCAAACTTGTAATCAAGTTTTTTTTTAATAGACAAACTAAAATAATCTCAGCTCGCCAAACTAATCCTAATCTTTCTTTCTTTTTTTTGGTACATCGAGTATAGAAGAATTGTCTAATTTGAAATCACAATGCACACAGTGAATAAGTATTTTTACTCTATAGATGTTGAAATTGATGTGCAATTGTTGTGGTTTTTTTTATAGGCGTGTATGTATGTAGCCGAAAGAAGTGTAAATTACAACCTTGGATGTTAGAGCAGCGAACCTTCCCAGGCAACCTCTTGGAGTATTTCTGAGGCTGGGTCTGATGAATTTTAGAGGCTATTGTATTTGTTTTGTAGTTGTACACGAAAACTGGGGCAACAATAAAAGCATTACTATTATCAGAAGTACAGAGTTTAGCATTGTTCATTAACATTATATCGCTCCATTCGCTCAAAGATTGAGTAAGAACCCACATCATTGAAAACAATTATTGAATTCTATATCAAAAGCTCTCCATGTCTTTCACCTCACCTCTAGCTCCCGATTATGTAACTCAAACTTTCTCAAACCTTGACTAGAGAAGGTTGTTGCATGAAAATTAGAAGCTTCGTCTCCTTGTATGCATGCACTAGATGAGGGAAGTCGAAAAGAGGAATGGCTCAAAATTTACCTTGGGGTGGGAGGGGGGAGTCTTACTTGCTGTCGGTGAAATCGGCATCAATGACATCTCCATCGGGTCCCTTCCCTGATGATTCTGATGGCCCTGCTGACCCCCCACCGGGTGTTGGACCAGCGCCAGGTGATGCACCGGGCTGATTGTAGAGTGATTGACCCAGCTGCATGACTTCCTGGTTAAGTGCAGCCATAGCATCCTTGATGGCCTGAGTTGACCCTCCCGAGATTGCATCTCTAAGTTCTCCTAGCTTAGCCTCGACTTTCTCTTTCACGGGACCTGGTACTTTGTCTCCGAGTTCCTTTAGCTGCTTTTCCGTCTGGTAAACAACAGAGTCTGCCTGGTTCTTTGTGTCTATCGCATCTCTCTTCTCCTTGTCCTCCTGGGCAAATCTTTCAGCCTCATTAACCATCCTCTCTACCTGCATTAGATAGAATTCATTGGAATCAATTCATGTGAGAACTGTTTAAAACATCATAATTCACCAAGATGCAGATCCAGTTAATTATCCAAACAAAAGTTCGAAGATCTAAGCATCAAGTATGAGCTGTTGCCAAGCGCAAATGCTGCATCTAATAGCCAATTGAATTTGAAAATGTACCTCATCACTGGGTAATGTGCTGGCTCCTGTAATGGTTATGTCCTGCTTCTTCCCAGTGCCCTTGTCAATAGCAGTAACAGAGAGAATCCCGTTTGCATCAATGTCAAATTTGACCTCAATTTGAGGAACACCACGAGGAGCAGGAGGAATTCCATCGAGACGGAAGCTACCTAGAGACTTGTTGTCCCTCACAAATTCTCTCTCACCTTGGAGGACATTAATTTCTACACTTGTCTGACCATCAGCAGCTGTTGAAAATACCTCTGATTTTGATGTAGGCAGGGTTGTATTTCTGGGGATAATCTTTGTCATGACACCACCCAGAGTTTCCAAACCAATGGATAATGGAGTCACATCCAAGAGAACAATATCACTTACATCTCCAGACAAAACACCAGCCTAAATAAATAAACCAAACTGGATTTAGGAATCATAACAAGATAAAAAAAAAAAACTGGTGCAAGTATGATTACTACAATGTGCAAAAATATGTCTAACCTGAACTGCAGCACCAAGTGCAACAACTTCATCAGGGTTAACAGTGACATTAGGGTCCTTTCCAGTCATTTTCTTGACTAATTCCTGAACAGCAGGAATCCGAGTTGAGCCCCCAACAAGGATCACTTCATCAATATCACTAAAAGAGAGCTTTGCATCTCTTAAGGAATTTTGAACTGGTGTTTTCAGCCTGATGAGAAATAGGAGAGAGTATAATTAGAACAATGTTTTAGCAAATGGGTGTACAAGCAGCTTCACAGTTACTGAACCTGTCAAGCAAGTCTGAGCACAGCTCCTCGAACTTAGCTCGAGTAAGAGTGGTTTCAATATGCTTAGGACCATCTGATGTAGCAGTAATAAAGGGCAAGCTGGGAAAACAGACAGAATATAGTCAGTAAAGAATTTGCAATATATTCTATTGTTTCTCTTTGTTTAGAGCAGTGAGTTCACAGTGTGCTTTAAGGAGGAGTCATAAGTTTTTAAATTAACATGGTGATACCTGATGTTAGTCTGTGTTAATGATGACAGCTCCATCTTAGCTTTCTCAGCTGTCTCGGTTAGACGCTGAAGAGCTTGTTTGTCCTTGAGAAGATCTATGCCTTCATCCTTCTTGAAATTTGAAGCAAGCCAATCCACAACTCTCTGCATGTAAGCAGCATGGATAAATGACTCTTGAAATAGCAAATAACTCAGAAGCCAAACTAGGTGAAATTAGAAAGAAGTTGAAAATGCAACTAAACTAAGAACTTTCTTCTTGGGGAATAACAAAGCATACCTTATCAAAATCATCACCACCAAGATGGGTATCTCCAGAAGTAGACAACACCTCAAATACACCATCACCAACCTCAAGAACTGTACTCAAAAACAAAACAGCATCATTAGCACATCTTTTCATGGGATTCACATTATTCTATGATTTCTATCACAGAAACAGTACATTATCATCTATCAGCATAGAATGAATTTGAACATTTCAAGGAAATAATTTGAACATAACCAAGCTCTGAGCATGCAAGGAACGAAGTACAAAGAAGGTTGAATAGATACCTGATACATCAAAGGTTCCACCTCCAAGATCAAACACCAATATTGTTTCATTGTTTTTCTTTTCAAATCCATAGGCCAGTGAAGCAGCAGTAGGTTCATTTATAATACGTAGAACCTCTAAACCAGCAATCCGACCAGCATCCTTAGTTGCTGTTCTTTGAGAATCATTAAAGTATGCAGGAACTGTAACAACAGCCTTGGTAACTTTGTCATTCAAAAACTTTGATGCATCATCCACAAGCTTTCTCAAGACCTAAATCAGTCAAAATGATGAAATCCACAGAAATTTAGATAAGAGAAATCAGTCTAAAAACAATCCACTAGCACATTCAATCACAAACAAAGATCAGTGGTTCAGTAACCTATCATCCATTGCACATTAAAGATCCCTATTACATGTGCTGTAGTATTTCAATAACACATCAACTAAATTTCCATTGTTTACATCCTAAAGAATATGTTTTATTCATTGAATAGTAGTGCCTATAAAACTTGAGTCCCTTTGAATCAGGATTATGGGGAAGCTAATTCATATACAGAGAAGGCATACGACAAAACTTAAGTGCATATACAATAAGTGCATATACAATAGTGGCATAACAGGAACTCTAAAAATGTGAAAGACATGCGGCTAATACCTGAGCAGAGATTTCTTCAGCAGCAAATTGCTTTCCAATTGCAGGACAGTCGAGCTTGACGTTTCCATTTTCATCTCTAATAACATTGTAGGAAACCTGCTTAGACTCCTCATCTACTTCAGCCATCTTCCTCCCAATAAACCTCTTCACAGAGAAGAAAGTGTTCTCCGGATTAACAACAGCCTGGCGCTTCGCAATCTGTCCAACGAGCCTATCCCCATTCTTAGTGTACGCCACCACCGAGGGAGTAGTCCTCTGCCCCTCGGCATTCGTCACAATGGTCGGCTTCCCTCCTTCCATGGCCGCCACGGCAGAGTTAGTCGTCCCGAGGTCAATCCCGACAACTTTCTCAGCCACGACGCGAAACGGCGCATTTCTCCGATTGCAGGCGCTCTTCTTCAGATTGAATCCGAAAGGTGCCTTGTTTAATCTCTGCCCGAAAAACACCGTACCTGGCGGCTTCTTACTCAAGGAGGATGGTTTAGTTGAGAAATGCGTAGCTCCAAGAGCGTGAATTTGAGCTGTAGACGACGCCATCAAGGTGTATAGGAAGAGCACTGTAGTAGTGTTACTGCGTAGAGAGAGAGAGAGAAGAGAGGTAGAGATATGGGGGTTGAGGGGAAGAGAGAAAAACCCTAACCCTGGCGAGAGAAGTTGAAGATGGAGGGGAAAATGTATAAAGAGAAGAAGATAAGGGGAGAGTGGAGTTAGGTGAGGCTACGTCGACAGTTCTAGAAACTTCTCTCTGCCTTGTGAAAAACGAACTTATATACGTTAATATACAATTATTATACATAAGCTCTCTATTATTATTATTTAAGGGGTATTTTTTTTTCTTTTACCAAATAAGAGTTGCATAAATTTTGACTTGTGTTCTTTTCAAAAAAAAAAAAAAAAGACCTTGTGTTCAAACTCTCCAAAAGATTCCCCGTGAGTAATCATTGTGCAATCGTTATATCGTAGATAGAGTCTATAGTGCAAACCCTAATTCAATACACAAAATTTGATTTCATAAAATACATAATTATGTGTATTATATTAAGTGTTTCTCTATCCCCAATCATATAATTATGTGCATTATGAACATGAATTCTGTATTTTATAAAGTCAAATTATGCATATTAGACTATGATACTAAGACATGATCAATCGATCTTCGATCTCAATAATTAATTGGATTACTGGCCTACCCTGTGCAACTAGCTCATCTTCAGAGGTATAGTGACAATATGAACAAGGCGGCCCCACGAACAACAAACCCTGTTTTTAAGGGAGTCATTTACTTAATATGAATTTATTACTTGATGCAATAAACACTTGCCCAGAATTGTACACTTGAAGGCATAAAATGTGTATTTGAAGGCTAAAATTCTAAACTCGAAGGCATAAATATGTTCAATCGAAACAATTGATAGTAGCAATAAATATTGGTTCATAACTATGCATTTGAATGCACAAAAATTTACACTTGAAAACCAAAATTTTGCAGCCAGTTACAAAGATTTCCTAAAAGAAAAATTAAGTATCAAGAGAATATATGTACTCGAAGAATGGAAAATATGCACTCGAAAAAAGAAAATATGCACTTAAAAAAAAGAAAAAGAAAAATATACACTCTAAACTTACCTTCTCAAATTACAACAATGTCACTGCACGTTTTTTAATTATTTTTCATTCTAGACTATTGATTTGGACTAGATGTATGGTTGAGATTTAACTTCTTTTTTTTTTAACCTAAAGCCTTCCTTCGCATTCGACATGTAATATGTATATAGGTGCAACACATTCCACTAGGAACATCTAATTGAAGGAGCAAAAAGGAGGAAACCATTCAAGTTTTTATCAATTTTGATGAGAGTAGAAGGAAACCATTCAAGTTCTATCAATTTTGATAAGAGTAGCTTTTCTTCTACTCTGCAGGATCTCATCTCGAAGACGGTCTTCGATGCCTGATTCACCAAGAGAACGATGCTTGAAACTCGAAAGCCATAAATGATGCAACTCCTAAGACATCCCGGTGAATCCCCAACATACGCTAGAGTCGTCATGTTGTTATAATACTCTGAAATTTAGCGGGAGTATTGTTTCTGAGGCAGTGCTCTCCAACCAATATCCCGCCTGAAAAATCCTCCCGGCCAATTAATTTGCTCGACAGCTTGGTATGCTCTGTCCCGTGCCTCTTGAAGATCTTTTCCTTTTGCGGTGACCCCAAGAACACGTCCCCCGGTTGCAATGAAATTTCCATCTGCATCTAGAGCAGTTCCAGCATGGAATACTTTAACAGATGGAGCCACTTGCTCAGCTTCATCGAGTTTCTGAATCACAGTTCCCTTCTTGTAATTTCCAGGATAGCCTTCACTGGCCATGACTACCACCATGGCTGACCCAGCAGACCAGTCTAAAGATACCCCATTTAGCTCTCCACGACAAGCTGCAAGCAGGACTTGGACCAAATCGGACTCTAAACGCACCATCAATACCTGCAAAGTGTATTAAGAAAGCAGATATTCAGACTAATTCTTGCAGAGAGCAGTTGCATTATAGTTAATGATCGACATTAAACAGTTATAGCATTCAACGATCATCTTTTTCCAACATAACAGGAAGTCTCTCTTGTTTATCACCTAGCACGGCACAGGTTTGTATAAAACATTCAAACATTTGTCCATAAATCGTATGTTACAGAATTGCATTGAACGCTTCCAGTTATGACCACCAATCCTCCCCCCCCCCCCCCAAAAAAAAGCACTATGTTCAATTATCCTTCGGTTTCTGCGACTGAGAGTTGTTCTATCCTGCTCTTTTTACAAAAACATACTATTACAATTTAATTGTAGTATTTTGTAGCATTGTACATGAACATCTCCTCTAAGATAATATGCACTTTGGTCCAAGATACAGATAACAACATTCAACATTGAAAACCAACACGGCAATGCCAGAATTGAATATAAAGTAATCAGAGAAAAGAGAAACATTCAGTGGATCAGACATGGGAAATATTGTGAATTGCTGATAGCATAAGGAAATGTGTCGCCTAACCTGGCACTCAGGATCTCCAAAACGCACATTGTACTCTATTAACTTTGGTCGTCCAGTTTTCTTCTCAATCATTAACCCAGCGTACAGTACCCCAACAAACTTGCACCCTTCTGCATCCATTCCCTTTACAGTAGGAAGAATGATAGACTCCATAACCTCAGTTTGGAGATCTTTAGTCAAGACGGGGGCCGGAGAATAAGCTCCCATTCCACCGGTATTAGGTCCTGTATCACCATCTCCAACTCGTTTGTGATCTTGAGCGGATTCCAAAGGTATGGCATGCTCCCCATCTACCAAGGCAAAGAATGATGCTTCTTCACCTTCCAAGTACTCCTCAATAACCACTTGAGAACCAGCAGAGCCAAAAACACCTCCTACAAGCATCGAGTCCACAGCATCATATGCCTCATCAAGTGTCATGGCAACAGTTACTCCTTTACCAGCAGCCAATCCATCTGCTTTAATTACAATGGGGGCCCCTTGCTGTTTGATATACTCTTTTGCTTCTGACGCTTCTGCAAATGTTTGATACTGCACCAATTTATACATGTGAATATTATATTAAAACACCGCTTAAATAAGAATGAAATCATTCATGAAATGATGTTTAAGACACTACGCATCAGCTGCAAAAAAAAAAAGGTATTGCACCGATACAGTAGAAAGTAGGAAAGAAACCTTTGCTGTTGGGATCCCATACTTGTCACACAAACTCTTCATGAAGCTTTTAGACCCTTCCAAGGCAGCAGCTTCGGAGGAAGGACCAAATGCTAGAATTCCTGCCTTACCAAGATCATTACTAAGACCCGCAACAAGAGGAGCCTCAGGTCCAATCACAACCAACCCAACTCCCCATTTGTGGCAAAATGAGATCACATCTGAACTATTGGAGACATCGAGGTCCGATATACAGGTAGCATCTCCTGAACTAGAAATCCCGGCATTTCCAGGTGCACAAAAGACAGCATCACATGAAGGTGATCGTTGTAAAGCATAGCAAAGGGCATGCTCCCTCCCTCCTCCACCAATGACCAGCACAACCACTCTTTGTTCTACAATGAAAACCAACTTTGGCAGCTGATTGATGATTCTCGATTAAATAAAAGTACAGAATTTTCATTAGGCAATATATATATAGTTATATACACACACACCTCTCTCAGGAGTCAGTCATTGGAAT
The DNA here is from genome assembly GCF_003576645.1 of Ipomoea triloba. Classification (NCBI taxonomy): domain Eukaryota; kingdom Viridiplantae; phylum Streptophyta; class Magnoliopsida; order Solanales; family Convolvulaceae; genus Ipomoea; species Ipomoea triloba. The sequence goes on from NC_044916.1 coordinate 1,967,739, forward strand.
TGAAATGCACATCTAATGAGAATTTAAAAAATGTACAGAAATCTTCCTGGAGAAATAATTTATTAGTTCATTTCTATTATTTATTGAACACAATTTGGACTGGAAAAATCAAAGAGGAGACATTGGATTCTTACGAGAAGCGCCGTCGAAGGAAGAAAGAGCGTTGAGGACCGGATTAAGTGAGCAGTAAGAAGTGAAAGCACGCCGAGAAGTAGAATTAAGCCGAAGATTGAAGCAATCCAAGTTGACGTGTCCGGTGAAGGACAAACGCGGGTGGTTGGCGTACAGCTTGGCAGCGTAGTTTTGCTGACGGCCGAGGAAACTCAAAGCTGAATAAGAAGCTGCTGCAGTACTAGACGAAATGCAAGCCATTCAACAAGCTCTTGAAGGTTATGGGTGAGATATAGGGTAATTGGGGAGGGTTCTCAGCAATGAGCAGTGACTGCCGCGACGGTGGCTGGTGGTAGTCGCGGCGTTCTGATGAATGAAAGGGGATTGAGGTTAAAGTGTTAAACCCTGACTCAAGAGTCTATTATAGGCAAAGTAACATCTACATATTAATCTATTATAACATATTGACAGTAGAACACATTAGATATTAATCTATTATAACATATTAACAGTAGAGTACATTAGATATAACATATCTGATAATTATTAACCAAAATCTTATAATTGCAGCGTGCGGCAGCAGCCGAGGCCTGCAGCCCACACCAGTGGCTGCTGTAGCGGCCGCAGCTGGCAGCACCAGCAGCCACAGCAGGGGTGAGCAACGGTCGGTAACCGACCCCAAAAAACCGATTGAAACTTTTTACCATCATAGCCGACCAAAACCAACCAAAGTAAGTGCTGCAAATGCTATAACCGAAAGAATAACAAATAATTCCACAATTAATAATTAAAAATTCTAATGTGCAATACTACATAATTCAAATCCAAAATAAATAAGTAGACAAAATGTTTTAAAGCCAGTGTCCAGTACATTAATATTTTTTGAATTGAAACTTAGAATGATGATAGAAACATTGTCCAGTACCCAGGATTAGAAACAATGTAGAGCTGTCATGAATTTAAACTTACAATGATGATAGTTTTAAGATCAATTATGTTTTAACAATACTAAAAATAAAGAACATAGAGCAAAATTAGTAGTAGCAGGCTAGCAGCAGCAGTGAGCAGAAGCAGAAATAGTAGCAAAGTCAAAAAAATTAAACTAAAGACAAATAATTAAACTAAACATGAACAGAGAGTTAGAGACTTCATTGTTAAAGATAACTAACCAAATATGTAAAAAATTTACCGGAGAATGACCGGAGTTTCGCCGAGCGCGGAGGGCGTGAGGAGGTGAGAGACGAGGGAGAAACCAGTGAGACTGTGAGAGACGATAAACGAGGGCGGAAGAGCGGAGAAGTCGAGAGTCCGAGACGGAGAGACCGGAGAGTGGAGAAGCTGAGAAGCGGAGAAGGGTAGGGCTAATGGGCTATTGGATATTTGGATTGGGCTAAATATTATTTGTTTTGGGCTATTGGCATACTAGAAGCAGCACTATTGTTTTGGGCTATATATATATATATATATATATATATGTAATGTGTGTGTGAGAGAGAGGGGTCATGTGAGGGCAATTTACATCATGGACCAGGGTTCACATAACATTATCGATCATGAATTGAAATGATGAAATACATAATTCATACTCATAAAATACAAAATTTCATAACACAAAATACAAAAAATCATAACACAAGACACAGTATTACAGGCCCTAGAATAAAACAAGGTACATAATTTATAATTGTAAGGTACATGACTTATTTGGATAAATATGGAGGATTAATGGGGTAACCCAAGCTATAATTGAGTTAGTCTTTTTGGTTCGAGCGATAAGTGGGACACCCTGGCTTATCTCCTTGGTTTGAATTAGTCAACTATTAGCAACTTAAGTTATGGTTTATCTTCTTGGTTATGAGCAATTTATGCTCCCTTATAGTCCTTTGCCGACTAAGATCACAATATAAAATGTACCTAATGCATACTATCAAGTAGTGGCTAAGGAATATTAATAATACAATTGGTATGTTTTTTGGACAAGGCAAGTAGTTGCTAACGATAATTGATAATACAATTGGTATTTTTTGGGCAACGAGGAAAATTCAAGGGTGTACACTAGCCACTAGGTAATAACCCATAAGTTACACTAAAAAAACCATATGCAACAGGTTCGAATAGCATGTGCTATATATTCAATTGAGAAACTTATAATCACTATCCAAAGATGTGCAGAGGATAAACCCTGTTACTGTACAATAACCACACACTAACCCCTATGCAACCAACTTGACCAAAAAAGTGTCTGCCAAGAATTTTGGGGTGTATAATGCTTTAGTAGAAGTCACATATAGATTGGCATGATAAAGCAATGCAAATGCATATGCAGTGATCAAACCCACTTGCTAGCTGTAGGACCAAAAGCTCTGCATCATGCATTCAACTAGTTTTAAGTCACCACTTGAAAAACAAAGCAAACACATAAAATGGTCCATTAAATTCAGATATAGACACAGCTAGAAGGCATAAAAGGAACATTTCATTTCAGCAACACCCTTCATAACTACAACTATTCCCATAACTTGGGAAATTAGAATCTAAGCAAATCCGATTCTGATTCCCCTTCTTTAAGTTAAATAACTCGAAGAATGTCATCAACAACAAGCAATCTTTCAGAAACCCCAATCAGTCAAGTCAAGCCTAGAATTACCATCAGCCATAAGGCTATTACTCTATTGCCATATCCATAATGGGAACTATAGAGAGCATTCACACAATCCCATATTTTTGTATATACATTCAACGAAAACAAAAGCATTCATTCGCCTGTAGAACTAAATATCTCGACAACCACCTATGGAACTAAATATCTTGATAACCACCTGAGTCAAAGGCGGGGAAGCCAGGAACAGTGCGTCCATGGCTCTCCTGATGAAAGGGACCGCAGCGAGTCAAAGTAAACACCCCGGTTAAAATTGTGGTGTTGATTGTGTGGTTGAAATGACGCACCTGTCCTGTTTCCATCATCGTTATCAAATGTTCACCTCGCTGAACAGTAAACAACACGCCAATATCTTAGGTGTCAGGCGACTCAAAGTTCCGCTGAAGATCTTCAAATCTTGGCCTCAGCAACCTTGGCTCACTCCTGACCTGTTTGAGCGAAGAGTGCGGCCTCCAGCCACTAGAGGGTATACTTTTTAATATGGTAGACAACCAAGAATTTCACTGCAGAAGGATTCCAAGAAAACCACGGAAAGTAAGAGTCTGAAAAGAGTCAGCTCCCCGAATTAGAAATTTCATTCCTTGGGAAGGTGCGGGAGGAAGTTAAAATTACCAGCAGCTCATCAAAAACATATTGAAATATACCTACAAACGCAATGCTCCAGCACAAAAATAAAAATCGAATTGCAAAGTGTACAAAACGAGTGTGAACAATAGCTCGGGGAAGGATCACAGTAAAACAAGAACATAGAAGATTTTGTAAAACGGCAATAAATAGGGAGAAGGAAATTAAAAATCCATGTTAACATACCATAATTAACAAAATTAAGAACCAGAACTTGACCTTTGGACCCATACTTGCTTCTGCATTAGCATTAAGTCATAACAAAGATGTTATCATGACTGAATGAATTGCATCCCATGGAAAACAATTTTATAACTTCGAAACCATAATTCTCAAAGAAAGCAAACTCACCTCATGGCCACGGGAACCATATCCAGAAGGACCTCCCCTTCTCGATGGTTTTCCTTCACCAACTGAAGTGCCATCAGCATCTTTCATACCATGTGCTGATCCACGCCGAGCACCATGTCGGTATATACCTAAATTGATCAGAAAGTTGTGTAAGTTACCAAGCACACACAATCCTTAAAAATAAATAAAATTAAAAATTAAATAGCAGATAACAAATAACCATTATCGACTGATGAATGAGAATTGCGTCCACTTCCAACGGGTCTATAGTCTCCAGTCCGTGCAATTGATGTATCCTTTTTTATTTCCAGATGCCCACCTAGATATTGCAGTAGCATAAAAACTTGAGTAATTTTTAATAATAAAGACCAAACTGAACCCTACCATAATGATTCACAATTTCGCATATATGAACACCCAAAGCTTTATTAGAAGGTAAGTAAACTGTACTGATTTCAATTTTCCAGCAGAAAAAATTAGCATCACCGTTTTTAGAAGTGTCAAAATATTATATTGAGCAGACCTTCAGTAGAATCTTGCACTTCGGTGGATTGGTTGGACGAAGACAAATGTTCATCACCTGCTTGTGAGCTATTAGAACGACGAAGTGGCGTCCAGACACCACGATCAGGCTTATCCCTACTCCTTGTACGTTTCTCCAGCTTCTCTATGTGGATATTGTGTGGTTCATTCCCAGTAACTTTATCCTCATGTGATCCATTACAATCCTTCTGAGATAACTGCATCGTTGGTGGCCTAGGAGGTTTTATGTCCCTGTCCTGGATTTCTTGTTCTGATTGAACTGCAGAAGATAATTGATTCTGGTGAGCGTCCTTGAGAAGTATACTTTTAACTATTCTCCTGCTAGCCTCATGTCGTTGATTCGGCCTAGGAGCAGACGAATTGAGCATATTTTGGAGAGCAACTTCTTTTTCCTTTCCTTTGGTCAGCAAGATTTTCTTCCCACTGTCAGCAGTTCCAGAACCTCCTGAGACAAAATCAATGGGTTTCATCGCAACGGTAAAAAAGTTTTTTTCCAAGGTTGTGGAAGAGAAATATTCAGTTATAAGTAGGCACGTGGCTACTTATGACAAGGAGTTCATTAAAAACCACATGGATGAAGCACAAGTAGACACATACCACTTTCACCATGTGCTGGGGCCACTCCATATGCATAAGGCGAAGTACCCGACTTGTCAGAGAACTTTTGACCATCACGTTTTGTTATAAGAATGTATGATTTCTCCTTGCCACTTACAACCTTAGAACTGTCCCGTGGAACATACTGTGTAAATCACAAGACTTGGTTAGCAATAGACTTGTCTGTTTGGGTGGGTGACGCTTAAAACTATCTCATTTCAAAAATGCTTGCCTATTATAATATCTTTATTCTCATTTGAGCTACCTGACTGTTTAATGTTTATTCAATTGGTCTGTATAATAAGGAGTAAAAACTCTGAACCTTTAAAACATAGCAGGTCTTAATCCTTTTTAGAAGAAAACTTACCAATATAGTTGAGAAGAGTGTAGTTTCAAGGGACGGTTAAATGTAATGAATAACAAACACAGTACACCCACAAGCAAAGGAATGATTACCAAGAAAAATAAATATAAAATCAATTGTCATAGAAAAATGATAGAACTGCATACCATTGTTTTTGAAGTCCTCCTCTTCTCAGAGCCTCGTTTAGATGCACTAGAGCTAGGACTTCCCGATGATGCTCCACCAACCCTTCTGGTTGATTTCCCACTAGGTACAGCCCTCTGTCAAACCAAGAAAGAAAATGATTAATTGGATTTGGTTACACTTTGAAATATTCAAAACCAAATTCATCCCGATATTATCAATTGTCTGTTTATGGCGGACAACCGAAGTAGCTGATGCTGGAAGAAATAAAGGCAAATGGGCTTGATATCAGTGAAAGATATCCTACCCGAACTCCAGTCTTTACAGCTCTTTTTTGACGCACATACTCCATTAGGGGAGTAATTATAAGAGCATCCTTGGCAGCAACTGAAAACCAAAAATAGGAAAACTTTTAATACCATGTGACCTAAATTCCAATCACAATCAACTCTAGACATCTCAATTTAGAAATTTAAATTAATCAGCATGTGTACTCTAACTAACCAGTTCGTTCAGCTTCCCTCCTTTCTAATTGTATCTCTGCACTTGGAAGATACTCAACAGGTTTTGCAATAAATTCAAGGAACTCCATATATTCAGGATCTACAAGTCCATCAAATTATAAGTGATTGCAGAAATAAAGGGAATAGTATGTATGCCACAAGCAATTACCATATCAATTGAATACCTTTCAATATAGACCCATCACGTCCATCTTTCTTAAATCCCTGCTTTGGAACAAGCTGTGAAGGAGCATACTCAACAATTGTTTTAAATTGAGTCCCTGATATGCAAAAATGAACATATCTATCATAGAATGGAAATTATAGATGACAGGCAATTCGAGAATTACTTTTGTTAGAATCTAAGATTGGGCGAAGGTCAGTCAATCGGGCTATAATGCACATGGGCCAAACCACACTAAAAGACTGAATCCAATCAAAAAGCTAGTGTAGCCCATGGCTTTATAAACCCATATGTTCTCTCTTATTTTTTCAATGTGGGACTCTTAACAACTTTGCATGGAAATGAACAAGGTAGGAAACAAATAACTGAAGAACCCAACAATACAGGAGGACCAAATAGACAGCCTTGTACAAAATAAAAGACGAGCAAATTTGAACAGAGAGAGGTAATTGTCAAGTATATCTTTTATGTGTGATTGGCAATTACCTTTCTCATTAACAAATAAATGTCCATTAAAGAAATCTGCAAACTCAACAACATCTTCAGGTCTCTTAAATTCAACATAGGCCCTTGAATAAGTTTGTTGTTTCTGGCTGCAAAAGCAATTGTTGCAAAAAAAGAGGCATCAGTAATATCTTTCCGAATTATTTTTTTAAAAAAATGTCATAGTTACGAACTTGACTTATTACACAATAATCTGCCTCAGATTGAAAGTATATAAATTGAATCTCTGATTATGACAAGGATGCATCTTGTAATACTCATTGTTAGCATAGAAAAAAAAAAAGTAAAAAAGAGTTGAGATTCAAAACGGAACAATGTAAATAGTACCAACGTAACATTTAATTAAGAAATTACATCACCAAATGAACAACCTAATAAATAAATATCCTCACCCAGTCACCCCCACCCCCCACCCAAAAAAAAAATGGCATCCAAGGAGTGGTCAGCCATTCCGACTTTATGAGCATATCTAGAAAACAATAATAACAAGAGTTTCAAGTACCGACAATCATAATAAATTTGATAAAGATAGCCAAAATAATTTGATGTGTACTCATTGCATGACAATCTTACAGTCCAGAACAAAGCCAATAACAGACTAGGACCACTCTAAGTATAAGAAGGTAAAGACATGCCCAAATCCAACAGCACGAGAGAACCCAAAATAATTGCCGCCATTTAAAATAGGCATGAAACTCCTTTTTTTCAACCCATAAATCAGTAAAGGTGTGTTCTAATCCTAAAATGGTATTTCCTCTATTTTTCCCTCCATCCCCATGACCACCATTACTCCCAAAAACAAAACACCTTCCCCAAGAAATGCAAGCCTACATCACCATGCCCAATCCCCAGCTCCAAAAAAGGAAAGTGACTCTTTAACATTGTCCCAATCCCCTGCTTGGAAACTCAAATTTAGCTCCACGTGCAAATGCTTCTCCAAACTTTCAACTTTCATATATCCACCCCATACAAAGCATAAAGACATACTCTGATGCTAAATTCCTAAACATCTTCCAAAGTTTAATATCCCAACTAAATGACTTCAAAAGTCAGCACAACCTCGTAGATACAGAATCAGTCATCAATTATAGCAATATACGGCACAACTCGAGATGAAAACAGGATCCCATATCCAAAATAACAATCGAGAAGGAATAACACTTGTCGGTAATAAGAGACGATGAAAAAACACCATATATCAAGTTATACAATGAAGAAAAAACTCAAAAGACCTGATTTTTCCGGGGTGAAAAGAGAGCCAGTTGTAGCGGCCAGAGAAGCGAGAATCAACTTTCTCTAGGAGCGTGGCCTGTTGAAGTGTGGGCGGCAAGTGCCGCAACACCACTTTGGCTCGATCCAAAGGAACCTTCATGCGCCAAACTGGAAGCTCGAAACCCTAGGCCTACTGAATCGACTCAAAAACAAATAAAAATAGGGAGAAGAACAATATATCACCAAAAAGAACCGATAGACCCTCCAGAAATCACATTTTCTCAGCGTTATCAAAGGATCAACTAAATTTCTTGAGGCCTATTTTCCGATTCAAATCCGTATGACAATGCATTAGAGAGAGAAAGTCGAACGGAGATATGGCAGACCAACGGGATTACGAGACTGAGGATTTTGTGTACGTGTGTATATATATATGGTATATGTTATACGTGTTATACGATTTTTATACGTACAGTTGCGCTTGTTTTCTTCAGTATAGAGAAAAAAAATTATTCCTAAAATTTAAAAAATAATAATACTCCGTAATAGTCATTTTATTCTATTAATTATGTTATAATGATATATTGGATTATTGAAACGTGGTAAAAAAAAATAGGAAAAAGTGTCAAATAGGCCACTGAACTTGTAGCTTTTGTGCAATTGGGTCATTGAACTTAAAAAGTGTGCAATTCAACCATCAAACAAGCAAAATTTGTGCAATTAGACTATTTTTACAAAAAATTTTAATTCAATTTGAATTAAAAACATTTCAATATTGACTCCCAACTAGTATGGTATAAGAAAATGCCACTCTTAATACATATATGTTAGTAATATAATTGGATTTTACCAGAAAAGTTTTGTAAAAATGGTCCAATTGCACAAATTTTGTTTGTTTAATGGTTGAATTGCACACTTTTTAAGTTCAATGGCCCAATTGCACAAAAACGATAAGTTCAGTGGTCTATTTGACACTTTTTCCAAAAAAATATTAAAAATGTTCAATTTGAATTGTGAACATTCCGTATGTAAATTTTGTATTTTAAATTTAGGTCCACATAATATTTTCTCATTAAATTTGTGACCTCATTTGGTCTCTTAATTATTTCTTTTACTCAAGTTTATATAATTAACATTGATAGATTGAAAATTTAGTATCTCAATTATTAAAGTTGTCAAAACAGGCTTAACCAGTTGAGTTAGTCTGTCTCGCTTGTCAACAATGTGGGACGGGTTTTGAATTTTATGACTATACTTTGGTTGATTTTTTAGCCTGCCCCAACCAAAATGGCAAGATTGGCGGGCTGACATTGAGCCGTCAAGCATGCCTACTATGTATACATTATTAATATTAGTGTATATATATACATCATTTTATATAATTATATATATATATATATGTTAATATATTTATTTATATTGAAAAATGTATTAGTAAATGGTACTCCGTACTAGGGCTGTCAAAGTCCACCTCATTAGGCTCGCCCCACCGCGGGCCCAATTTCTGGCGGGCTTTTGCGGGCATGCCCGTTAGACTCGCGGACTAAGATTCATACAACCCTAGCTCGTCCCGCACGGGTTGGCGGGTGTGCGGTTGGCGGGCCCCGCGGACTTTTGGCTTTTTTTTTTATGTGTACACAAAATATTGTCTACACATGAATATAATATTCATGTCTACACGTACGCTGTGCACATGAATATGAATATATATTGATGTGTACTGTGTACACATCAATATATATATATATATATATTTATTTATTTATTTATTTATTTATTTATAAAAAAAAATATTGCGGGTCGCGAGCCAACCCGCAACCCGCGCAGGTCGCGGGACTTAGCGGGCTAGGCCCGCTTCTTCACAGGTCATTTTTTTTGTAGCCCTAACCCGCTCCACCGTGGGGCGGGGCGGGTCAGCCCGCGGGCTTCGGCCCACTTTGACAACAGTACTTAGTACATTGTATAAATTATTTATTATTGCCTTATAAATTCACATATTATGTATTTGAATATTTATTAACATTTATTACTGATAGGGATTATTCCCTGGTCAAAATCTTTGATCGATCTCCTTTGACCAATCTATCTACTTTAACCGGTCTGTCCGACGCTCCTTACCGGCCTATCTAATGAGGCATGGATTGGTGTAAAAGTGAGCGTATAATAGCCTGGAAGGATCGAACTGGGCATTGTGCTTTGAGCCCTGTCTGGTGGGCCCTTAGATCCCACTCTCTCTACATTTGGCCCACAGACAAAGGGCCTAGCTATAGCCCAGTGCATGTCCGCCACGTGGCGATCATGCCGCAGGGTCGGTACTTGTGCCCCTAACACGCTATATATACAGCATTTAATGGTGAAGTGGGGACTTTTTTGGTTGTTGACTCTTAAATAATCATTTTAGCTCAAGAATCTCTAACCCACTACCGGGCTATAAGTAAGATATAAAGTCATTGTACCCGATTCATAATCAATATACTTATTTTTGACCGTATTACCCTACGTTACTTCTTACGCCATCGTGTATTTACCATAACAATTGCTATATTATTTATTATTGTGTTCAACAAATTACAAGTACATTAATATATGTTTAAAACTTTAAATTATTCAAATTATTTTAGTATACACTTATTAACTTTTTTATATTAATTTTTATTTAAATTTAAAATTTTTAAATTTAGCGGGCCTCCATTAAGGCCTGCGGGGCGGGGCGACCTACTTTAGACCCGTATTTTGGCAGGCTTTTTAACTTACCTTCACCATATGGCGGGTTTGAGCAGACCCCACCCCGTCGGCCGGTTTTGACAGCTTTTATCAATTATGCTATTAATGGTAATTTGAGATGTACACCCTTAGACTATAATTCTCACACATCTATGAGCAACTTTGATTGGTTTACCTCTTTGTGATTCTTTGTTAACCTCAAGTAGTAGTGTGGGTTTCTCTCAACATCCATAAACTACATAAGGATAAATTTACAAAATCGTATGTCATTGCTTTACCTTTAGGTATTTGGTTATTCAAATAAAATTAAGTCAATTAAAATTATCACTATATTATTATTCACAATAAAAATATTGAGAATGCATTTAGAAAATTTTTATTCATGATACATTTTTAAAAATTATCTACCACGCTTGGTGCACGCATTATCTTCTCTCTATTTTCTCTGTACGAATGTTGTTAAACGAGTGAGTCAATTCATGATTCTTCACAATCGTTGTCATTATATACATCTTTGTTATATGTTGCTTCACATTAATTGTCACTATACATACTACTTCGCAATATATCTATGATATATCCCGCTTCACATTCGTTGTCACTATATGCATCGTAATCCATACTATTCCACATTACTTGACATTGTATACATCTCCAATACATGCGACATCACATTATTTGTCACTTTATTCATCATAATACATATTGTTTCACATTCGTTGGCATTGTAAATATCATGATATATACAACTTCACGTTATTTGTTAATTTGTTATTGTATATATCACAATACACGTTGCTTAACATTATTTTGCCATTGTATGCATCTTGATACATGTTGATAGCATTTGTTATGACTATATACATCCTAATAAACGTGGCTTCACATCCTTTTTTATTGTATAAAGGCTCTCACTATATTGACGTTTATGGCATGCTTATTTTGTTCATATTCTCGTGTTGAGCTAGTATAAACTTCGTTTTGTTAGGTTTCATTGTTGGATGGTTGGGTTAAACTATATCCTATGACCCCAACATATATTATTTGAATATTTATTTATTTGTTGGTCGTAGCATAAAACCACATACAAATACCCGGAGTATTCAGGGGTTATCGAACCACAGGGAAGTGGGGTATCAAACACTAGTTACTAATTATATTCGCAAGAAGCTATTCCTACGTTAACAATGGATGATTATCTATGAATATGCAAACAAGATAATTAAAACAAGGCAAACGGGTTTTTGTATTCAAAGAGGTAAAAGCGGGATTTTTGGGAGTTGAAGTGTTTAATCACCTAGTGCCAATCTAAAGTGAAATAATTATTTGGGTTAAACAAGTGTGGAGAATTGCCATCTAAAAGGGAAAGGTTGCTCTCGTAACTCAAACCCAAAATACGGTAATTGGAATACTCACTCTCGTGAGCTACTCACAATATAAAATCGGGACTAAGCAATAAATGGAATACCCACTCTCGTGGGCTATTCACAATTGGAATACTCACTCTCGTGAGCTATTCACAATAAATCCCTTAACCAAATTGTCCTCTCTCGAGGTGCAATAGTCAAGTGCAATTGCGGGTGCTCTTTGATTCATAGACAAATCTAGCAAAGGTACAAGCAATCATATGCATCTAATTACAAGTATCAACAACATAAATCACAATTGCAACACAAGCAATAAACCCAAATAGATATTTCATTAAAACAAATTAAGAACTAGGCACATAGGTTCATAAACACTTTTATACCCAAAAATCCCAAAAGAGAGTTTTAGCCTAACATGGCTAAAATAGATCCAACAAATATTCAATAAAGTTCAAAATAGAAAAGAGAAAGGAAGATATTCTCCCAAATGATGCCTCCAAGCTCTTTTCTTTGATCTCCTTTCCAAAAGTTGTGATGATTTCTTCTTTGGCTTTTGGAGATGATGAAACTTCTATTCTTTGTTCTTTTTCCTCTTTTTCTGACAAGGACCAACAGCCAACAGGTAGGGTTTGAAGAGAAAATGATGTTTTTAAAGTGAGTGGAGAAAGAGGGGCAAAAATGACAATTTTTAGAAGCTGAGAATCGCAGATCTGCGACATTCGACGCGTCGAATGCAACACTCGACGCGTCGAATATTTATAGTGTCGAAACGAGGCCATTCTGCCTCATTTTTTTGAGTTTCGACGCGTCGAATGTTGGATTCGACGCGTCGAAAATATTCCTGGGACGCAGTTCTAGCTTTCAGCCTGATTTTGACCATTTTCCCTTTCGAATCAAGCCTTGATGTCTTCATAAGAGTTGTAGCCCTTGAAGTCTTCTTTCCAATGGTTCAAGAATCACCTCATTTGGATATTCCTACGCTGAGATATGGTCCAATTACCGAGGTGTCGCCATGGTAGCGGGAATTTCAACTCTTTGGCTGGTTTGGATTGGCTTTTGCTCCCAAATGGTTCTAATGCACTTCTAAACACATCAAAAACATCTAAACCAAGCATTATACCATTTTAAATATAAAAACAAAGAAATAAGCATTGGATACAACATTTTATCACACAATTAACTATAAAACCTACATAAAAACACAAGTAAAATAGGTACAAATGAGAGTGTATCATTTGTTATCTTCACACCAACTAATGAAATGTTTTAATATGAATTTATATGCTCCATTTCTGCAAACCAAATACTAAAATATTATGATTACTTTACACCTTTATATTTGTTTTAAAATCCCATTTATATATTCAATGTGTATTTTGTTACGCGAATCAAAATGCAATTAATACTTCTAACAAAACAATGAGAATGAATATTTGTAATTAAACATAAGACTATATTAAGAGATACTATGCGATATGAGATATATATTCTCGATACTCAATTTACATTGATGAGCTAAAAAAGATCAATCCAATCACTAGTAATTAGGGCATCCTCAATAGTGAGTTTTTTTTTTTTTTTTTTTTGTTTTGTTTTGTTTTTTTTTGGTGGTTTTGAGCAGTTTTTGTAAGTGCGATTATGAAAGAGAAGATGAGAGAGAAGAGAAAAAAAAGAAGAAAAAAAAAACAAAATAAAGTCAGGTTGCGTGTCCCACATTTCTACGAACGACAGTAACGTATAAACAACGGCAGTAACGTGCCCGCTGGGCGCAATGGTGACAGCTACACGTGAGCGACGCGAATGGAAATGACAGGTTGCGTGCCCCACATTTCTACGAAAAGTCACTTTCGTGTAGGAGTAGCTTTCGCATTCTCTTTATTTCCTCTCTTTCAGTCTCTCATCTATGTTGGCAAATCTACTATAAAAAACCGTGTAAAAACTATTAACGTGGACACTCTTTGATATATCGTCACAAATTATAATACGGTATATTTTTCTAAAAATTGTACATTATGCTTTAAAAAAAAGTACTCATAATAAAGTATATAAGATGTAAAATATAAAGTAAAACTTTATAAAGCATTTTGAGATGGGGAATAAAACTCAATGTGATTCATGTAGTGCAAGAGACAATAGTAGATTAGAGTTCTTTAACAGTGGTAACTGAGGTCCACCACACAGCCACAATCCAGCGTTGTAGTATAGTGACTGTTGAGTGGCATGAGTAAGTAGGGGTTTTCTTCTTTCTTCTCCCCCCTTCAAACACCAATCAATCTTCTAATAAGGGGGGAAGCAGACCCCAAAACTCATCTTCTTTCTCCTCCTCCTTCTACTCCATTGTTGCCCAGTAATTGCCCTTTTTTCCCCTTGATTGTCTTTCTTTATGGGTTAATAATGTGTTAGAGTTTTGAGGATTTTCTTTGATGCAACAGTGAAAAAGTTGAGTTTTTTGGTTTGGGTTTTTGCAGGGAATGGAGAGTAAAGTGCCACCCGGGAGTTTCTTCCATTTTTCTCCGGCTGTTGTTCGTCAGGACCCGCTCCACAGGTCTTCGCCGCCTCTCACAGATCGTGAAAGGTGAAACTGAAATCTCTTAAGAGTCTGTTATAATCCCTTTTGTTTTTGTTTGGTATTATTTGATTGTGTATTTGCCCACAATGCTTGGATAGTTCAGTCTTGCTTGCTGTTTGATGGGTGGTTAATTTATCATTGTGCATTTTTTGAATCCATGAATTTGCTGTTTTTCACTCTAGCTCACTCTTCATTGTCCTTTTAGTTCATTTTTGTTGAAATCTTGTAGGGTCTGAATCTATAAATTAGCATTCATAATGTCTCAATTAGGCTAATTGCTTGTTACACCAGAGAGATTCATGGGTTTGGCATAATTGCAGAAAGACACTAGGCATATAAATTCGTATCCGAGGATTGATTCGATAATATGATACTCCGTATTCAGTTTTATGGATTACAGAAACGGGATCGAGTGAAATGAGGAGTTTAGAGTTTTAAGCATAGCAGAGAAGTTCCCTAATTGAAGTGTTGATCTTTAGTATCATTAACTCCCTCTCTCTCTCTCTCTCTCGATTTGTTTGTGGACATATCTATATGTTCATTAGCTTAATGTTTGTTACATCCATTTATCTCGCATTCTCACTCTTTGTCTGTTGCATTTTTTGCCGGATTCTAGTGACTGGTTTCTTCAAATGACAGGTATTTGACGGAGTTATTGGCGGAGAGGAATAAGTTGGGACCATTCATGGGAGTATTTCCCGTGTGCAACAGGCTTCTAAATCAAGGTTTATTTTTTATTTTTTATTTTTTTATATATGTTCTAGTGGATTAGTTGTTGCAAATGATAGTTCGTCAGTGTTGCCCCATACTATTCTGAACTATACCGATGCACATTCCATTTGCAAACAATTTGATCATTGAAAAGCGAAAAAGGCAGACTATTATTTGAACCCTAGCGGCCTGAAAGATCTTTCATTACCTTGGGATGCATATCTTGACGCAAGATTGGAATGAATTACAAACAGACCTGTCTATTGTTACACTGCAAATGAAAGTCAAGTGTCTTCCTAATTACTTATCAGAATAACAAAATGCCATCCTTATTCTTCTTCATTATCTCATATCATGGAAGTTTTAACACCTATTACATTTAAGAGTGTCATTTTTTTTTTTTGTTAGACCACGAGGTGTCCTAAGCATGCCCTAACTATAGGAGGCACCTTTAAGCTTGTACCACACTTAGACTAATCCCCGTTCACACTAGGCCGGCCCAATTAAGGGGCAAGGTGCTGGCGGGCCAGATTGGTTTTTCCATACAAGAGGGGGTTCGGACTCCCGACCTCTCTTAAGGGACGAGAGTGCACGGCCACTCACGCCAATCAAGCTGGTTTCATTTAAGAGTGTCATTAGTTTACTTTTTGTTCTACTTGTTTATTGGATTTCAAATTGATGCATGACTGTTTGTTTTTAGCACGTACATGTTCAGAAGGAACTTGTTAGGAGTAGTTGTTGCTTCTTCTAACTGGCGAATTGTTAAATCTTTTAAAGAGTCCTTTGGTCACAACAGAGCGTATTGGTAGTCTTTTTCTTTGACATATTTGATTAACCTACTTCGTTGTCTCTATTTGTTGACAGAAATAATGCATGTCCTGGGATTGTTATCCAACCAAATTGCGGATCATGAAAGAATAGGACATGATAATTTGTATAGGTCCTTTGGGCAACACCTAAATGGGGTGCTAGTAAACATGGATGCATGGAATGCTTCCATACAACTAGAGGTACGATTTGATGTTTTTGTTGGGCCATACTTATCGTGTTTGATAGTGATCTGGACTCCACTGAAAGAGTCAAGACAATTGAAGCATGTGCTCCACTGCTCCATCTCAACTAAAAGCTTAAGCTGATAGTTGGATTGCACATTTATGTTTTTATATTATATGCTCAACAGAGACTACTTGAATTGTTAACAATTTGCTTGATCTAGCAAATTTGTTGAAATTCCTTAATATACTTATTCGGTTATATTCGATTGCTGCAATCTTCTCGTTCTCTTTAAGTAAGAACTTGCTCACATTTGAACGGGTGATTCATTTACATCCTGGTTTTGCTTCAGGAAAACAAACTTCTTCAGAAAATGGCCACGTTTCACCCCACACCTTTGGATTGGGCTGTGGCACCCGGAACCACAACTACTATAGTGAAGCGAGTAATCAGACTGGATGTTCCTGTGGAGAAATTCCCGAATGTATTTGCATATCTATCTAATTTTGACCTTGAATTTTACTAAAAAAATAAATAAATTCTTAACACAAAAAGTGAAAAACTATGCAGTATAATTTTGTTGGCCGAATTCTTGGACCACGTGGAAACTCCCTAAAAAGGGTTGAGGCCATGACAGAATGCAGGATATACATTAGAGGCCGGGGCTCAGTAAAGGATTCAATCAAGGTATTGGCCGCTTTTATTCCTAATGTTATGGCGCAATGCTATAGTATAATTTTTTTTCCTGTCACGTTTATATGATTCCCTATCTCTATTCCTCTACACAGACATGTAAAACGCTGCAAGAATTGATTTATTTAGATTTTTATTCGGTAGGTTGCTTGATGTCTTCATGTCATTAGTTGTACTTTACACTCATACTGGATTTCTTCGTTAGGAGGAGAAACTAAAAGATAAACCTGGGTACGAACACCTTCAAGAACCACTACACATCCTCGTGGAGGCAGAATTTTCCGAGGATATCATAAATGCCCGCATAGATTATGCAGTGAAAATCCTGGAAGACCTTCTAAAGCCTGTGGTATGAGTATAGCCGTATAGGAGTAATATTTATCTGTGTATTTGACTGACGCTTTTTAACTGCACTTTCTCGTCTTGTCATCAGGATGAACCTATGGATCAGTATAAGAAACAACAGCTAAGAGAACTGGCCATGCTCAACGGAACGCTAAGAGAAGAGAGCCCGAGCATGAGTCCAAGCATGAGCCCGAGCATGTCTCCATTTAAAGCAACAGCAATAAAACGAGCCAAGACAGGAATATAATGAGTAACTTCTTGTATTCATGACAGCGGGTCTTCTCGTTGCTGGCATCCGGAGTTCCTTGTAGCTCTCGTGTCTTCAGCTCGTTCCGGCTGGTTATGCAATCCATCCTCGAGTTTGAATTCAGCGAGCAATGTCAGGAGCTCAGACGGGCGGGTCTATTAGACAGGGGAAAACGGTATTTTGGCTTGGTCTTCGATTAGATTTTGGGTGCAAGTTCAAATGTTCAATTGTTCAATATCAAGTAGCAATAATCGAATTTTCGTTTCTAATCAGTTTTGTGTAGTAGATAGTCAGAACTGCAGTATTGACTTTTGTGTTACTCACCTGAAAAGACTTAATAGGAAATTCGACATGATAAGCTTGATGGACTCATATGTATTGCTACCATTTACCAATTCAATGTGAAGATTTAGTTCTCTTAACCATATGTTTCCTGTTGAAGCTTTGTTTAATGATTACTAGCATTGCCATTTTGTACTTCATCCATGGGCATGTTAAAATTTGAAACTAAATTCTACATAACTATGGGGGATGCAAGGAGTTTTTTTCTACTTTTTGGTCATACAATATTGGATCATTTTCACATTTAGTCTCCTGACTTTTAGAACATTGTCACATTTAGTCCTCGAACTTGATTTCATGTCATCGATGACCAAATTTTTTAGTTGAAAAATGTCATAGAAAATGACAATTTTATCTTTCAAGATAAGTTACTTTATTTATGTACCAGTTGTATCCGTGTTTGTTGGATCTCAACTGCACCATGCTTACTTTTGAAGGGGTCACCATCACGTGACTTACAGTCACGTACTGTTGTAAGTCAAGTACATTTAACCACAAGGATCTTTGGCTATCTATTGGACACTTCAATTGGTGATAAGTATGGAGACATTAATCATTTAACCACATCCTTCCATGGTAATTTGATCACCTATGATCGAAAATTAGACTGAAGGACCAAATGTTTCATGGGGCTAAATGTGAAAAAAATAATAGTCAAAGGACAAATGTTGAAATGGTTCAATAGTCATAAGATAAGTGTCGGGGGCCAAATGTTAAATTGACCAATAATTGTAGGACCAAAAGTAAAAAAGTACCCATATACATAAGTTGTTTTGTACTTCCAATGTATTGTACATCACGGGTCGATGAGGCAACAGAGGTAGGGATTGAACTCCTGAAGTTAGATACAAAAGGCTTAAATCCACATGTTTAGTTCACGGAATAGGTTTAGAATGAATCATGAAAATAAGCTTATTCCAACATACTCTTGATTCTCAGTTCTTAATTCTCTCAAAATCCAATCCGTGAACCAAACATATTGTTTGTGATAAACATTTTCCCCCCAAAATGTATCATTTTGGGCTAAAAGGCTAGCAACGCTAGTACACTGCTTGCTCAAAGGCTGAATAATCATATGTTATAGGAGCAGTGATATGAACAAAGCAACAAATTGCAACACAGGGCCAAGCAATGATGAAGTAAACACTGTAAACTATTCATGATATTTGCATGACACAATCTATTGTCTATTCAGTACATGTTTCAGTTTCTATTCATCACAGCGGAACAAGAAAGGTTTCCGCGGGAGCTCCTATTAAGACGAGATGTTAGCATCTTCACATGAACTCATAACCGGGGCCAAACAATCTCCCCGAAGATGAAGATGATGTTATAGGTATGAATCTCCTCTATGCATTTGCGACAGTGATTTATGCTTTTACGAAAAGGATTAAATTGAGCAAACTGTACAAGAACACGTTCCTGCAGTGTTTAAAGGAAAGTTTTCCCGACCAAATAAACAAATTTTTACCCTTTGTTGATCCCGAGCTCTCCATTCTTGATTCTCTCGTCACTGAACACCGGTGGTGGTGCTAGCTTTTCTCTCGGCTCGATTCCTCTGAATGTGGGAAGTATTTAACGTGACGGGATGGTGAAAAACTGCCACTGGACCTTGAATTCTATCTGCGGGCTGGTAGGCTGGTGTGTGTGTCGTCTCTGAAAAATCACCGGCCTGTACCCACGTACTGCAGGAGAGATGTGGTTTGCCCGCCATGATCGTTATGGTATGCTTTCTTCATCTTAGCGTTATTGAGATGATGAGCTTTGCGGACAGCATGTTGGATTTGTTTCTCGTGGTCCTTGAGGATTTCTTCTATGCTTCCCCCGGGTGGAAACAACGGCCCAGAGTAGTGCATTCTAGGGTTTTTCGTACCAAATCCCTATAGTGAGAATTAAACCAAAGGATTAGCTTGCGAGCCTTTGTTCCTCACATTGTGATCGTAAATTAGATCCTTACCATTGCGTGCTCCTTTTTAGGCGGCTGCTGATCCTTTTTGAACGAGTGGTTTGGTATCCCGAGCAAAGAATGAGAAGACTCTGCATCATTCATCGAGTTATATCTTGTGCCAAATTGCTTTTCGGGCCAGTGTGATTGGCTGCAGCCGTCTCTGATAAGGTCAAATCTCGAACTACCACTGGCGGCCGCCATTGAATTAGAGAATCTCGATAGCTCGGCTGCTGCCCCCAGGGGTTGGAAGGATCTCTGCGCTCTCAGCTCTGGACCATAGCCCGAAGAACTAACCTCATTCCATCCTCCATTCACCGCTAAATGACCATTATATACCGCTCCTCTAGACGCCACACCCGGGTAAACAGAACCGCCATTCTCTGCCGGATCGAACTGCTCACTGATGCTCTTGGCGTTTGAATGCCCTCGCCACTTCTAAACATCATCATTCAACGTAAATTTAATACATATCCTAAGATCACTCGAAAATCGGATAGATCTGTAGACGGAAATTGCAGGCACACACATACGCACATGCCTGTATAAAACAGAAAATACCTGTATGGATGCTTGCAACTCAGCGTTAGCATCAGGTGCTGGCACAGCTTTAGACACTTTCGTTTCCCTATTAACACCGCCTTTTTGCCTGGCATTAAAATAAATGATTAGCGAATCATAAGGTTAAGACAAGGAAATAAGACGCCATGCTTCAATCATAATGTTTTCAACAAAGCGGATAGTAGTTCTGTTCAGACAAAAAATCCACACAAATACATCTAGATGACCGACAAAGCACATGGTTGTAATAGGATAGATTTAGTCGTAAATAACGGATCAGGGATCACTTCTTGTAGTAAAGCATATTATAGATACAAGATTAGGCAGAGAGAAAAATAATAATAATAATAGCAAAGAAATTAAAGAAAAAATATACTCCGTACTTACTTTCTCGCTTCCTCTTCTCGCATCTTGATATCGAATTCCTTGCTTGGTGGGTACTTAGGCAAACAAGATGGATCGGATGGAAGAGGCTGTGTTGTGAAGAACTGAAAAAGGGAAAACCAAAGTGAAACTCAAAGAAAGTACATATGGACGTCGTGTTTTTACTTTTCAAAGTAGCTAGAGAGATAGGATAGCGGGAGAGACGAAATGTGTGTAAGAACATGAAATAAACCCAATAGCCATTTCAAGCATGTTAGATGGTAGCGGGGGGTTAGAAATTGAAAAAAGGCGGAGTTTCCAAACACATAACGTTATTAGAAATTGTTTTGATCAAAGATCTTAGGAACACAAAATGGAGAGCGGTAAAGAAAACAGAGTAAAAGATTGATACTCGGAGGAACAAAACTTTACCTCACTTTGAAGTGCTGAAGTTGCAGATCCCCGGCACTCAGGTTCAAAAGCCAGGAGGGAATCCAGAATCGATAACGCTGATGGAGGGAAGTCCTTGAATGTCTCGGCAAAACAGCGTTTGTAAGGGTGTTGAGGTTTAAAAATGGTTGCATGTGGCAATTTTGATTTTGTCCAGTACTCATCAGATGGTGAACCGCAAAGTTTAAAGATTTTATGTAGCTGTTCAACCTGCAAAAAAATGCAAGGATACCAGTAAGTGAGCCAATTAGTTTAAACCAATAAATATAACAAATTGACAATTGCCAAACAAAACATGGAAACTATAATCTTAGTTACACCAAACAAAACATGGGAACTATAATCTTAGAATTGAAGTGCATGTGTTCCACTTGAACTAAAAGCCTGAGCTGATAGTTGGATTGCAGATTTATGTTTATATATTATATGCTTAATACACCCTCCCACGTGTGTGGGCCAATTGTTTTTTTATGGGCTCCGTGGACCATAGTCTCTTTTTTTATTATTGGGTAACGAAGACATTCGAATCCATGGCCTTTGGCATGGGGTTGGCTGATACCAAATTGAAGCATGTGTTCCTCAACTAAAAACCTAAGCTAATAGTTGGATTGAACATTTATGTTTATATATAATATATGCTCAACACTACACGCTCAACACTACACGAGTACCTCAGTTCTTCCGGGCATGATAGGTTTTCCTGCAAACAATTCCGCAATGATGCAACCAGAACTCCACAAATCTACGGCTACTCCATAGTCTGTAGCGCCAAGCAAAAGCTCCGGTGGTCGATACCACAACGTGACTACACGGCTTGTCAGTGGCTGACTAGTGCGGACAAACGTTGCAAGTCCGAAATCAGCTATCTTTAGATTTCCGTTGTTGTCAATCAGAAGGTTTGCACCTTTGATGTCACGGTGCAAAACCCCACGACTATGGCAGTGTTCAAGTCCGCGAAACAGTTGTTGCATATAATATTTTATCTACACATCACATCAAAATCTACTTAATTACGGACAAGAAAATAAATTTCATGAAACGAATCAATGATGATATTGAATGAATACCTGTGACTCAGTAAACCTGACAGTCGGCGATGCAACGAGACCTGCAAGATCATGCTCCATATATTCAAATATAAGATATAAATGTCCCGAAACTCGAGAAGTCATAAGACCTTCAAGCTTCATCACATTTGGGTGATCCAACCTACGGAGGATAATGATTTCTCTCGCCATAAAACGAACACTTTCTGGATCCATGTTTGCAAACCGCACTTTCTTTAAGGCAACTAGTTTTTTATTTTCAAGGTCTCGGCCTCTGTACACACTGCTATATGTCCCTTGACCAATCTACACCATGTTCATAACAAAAAAAAAAAAAAAAACTAAGACAACGATCACAACTAAACTAAGAGTATCATTGACAATACATTAAACTTCAACTACACACAGACAGGTGCAATACTTATCTCAATATTATACTAAATACATATGAATTACCATCCCCCAAAACCATTTGTTCCTGTTAAAAGCTTATTTAATTATATAATCATCCCGTTAGCAATTAAATGAAATAGCTTATTAACCCGAAAAACCAAGAATACATAAACAGATATGAAGAATTATAGTAACAAAGTCATCAAACACAGAGAAAAGTGAGTGTTAGAATTGGAAAAGACCTTTTCTAACTTCTCGAATGAATCTGCCTTTCGAGGAATCCACCCTCTAATAGCTTCCCCGGCCACATCAGTTAACCATGATGGCCACCCGGCAACGACCTGAGCGCCATCAACTCCATTCCTCACACTGAACACACTGTTCAACTGAGGCTGCACCCTGGCCCCGGCACTGCCAGCAGCATCAATTGCGGGCCCAATTTGAACCCGAGGCACAACAACAGGCTTCTCGGGAACAGCAAGCTTCTGCTCGCCTTCATCCCAACGAGCGGGGGGCGTGGAGCCTGCACTTTTCTCTGCAGACTCCATGGAGATAAGCCTAGTGGTCACCTCATTAGTGCCACTATCAACCCCCACACCCACATCATCCTTTCTATAGGATGCCACAGAACGTTTCGATGAATGCTTCTTCGATTCTTTCTCCTTCAATTTACCATGCTTCTCTGGTAGCTTATTCCTTGTAGATACCCCCTTTGAGCACATACAGCCCATGATTTCTAACCTAAAACCTAATCTAACTTTTCCCCCCTTCAACATTAAGCTCTATTCCAACCGGCATTTCTATCCTAATCCCCGGATCAAAACACAAATATTTTATCTATTCCTAATCCTAATCAAATACCTTAGAATCTGCCCTTCTCTATTCTATCCTAATTCCTAATCCTCGGCTCAAAAACCGAATCTTTTATCCATTCCTAATCAAATATACCTTAGAATCAACACGAATCCATCCCTAAATCCGAAAAATAACCCGATACCAAGTCGGCCTAACTAGAACACCCACACTCAACCTAATCAAACACTTCTTCAAATCTTCAAATAAACGCCATCGGGCTTCAAACTCGAAATGCGGCCAAAAGAATTGGCTCTAGAAGCGAAAATCTTGGATCAAACTCAGTTCAAGCAGCCCACATTGCCCGAAAATCAAGTACCCGATACCCGACGCCCTAAAATGAATCCAAAATCCGGAAAAAAGATACAAAAAATTCCCAGATAAAGTCAAGAAATTTTCGGCACGAGAGAGGGGGGAAACGGTTGGGAAGAAGCAGTTCGAGTCAAACAACAAAACGTTGGGAATCAAATGCAAATGCCCATTTCTTCCGGTACTTCGGGTAATTCCGAATAAAAATGAAGATAAAAAATGGATCTTTAGGGTAAAAAATAAAAAATAAAATTGAAAGTTTTGCGTATGTTTAAAGATAAAGACTGAAGAGTGATTCTCGGATCTTACGAGGCCGGCAAATGCTACTGACCTTTCAGATATCTGAGTTTCAACGACGGGGTATCCACTATCAATATCAGAAAAATTCTTAAAGAAAAAGAAAGAAAGAAAAAAAGGAGAGAAAAAATTATTCTTTTCATAAGAAGCGTATCAATGGGGAATTTCTTGAGAGTTGAGAGAGAGACACGGACACCTCGTGAAGAAAAAGGAACATTGCGAGACTGCCAGAATGGTAGAATGGTGATGTCTTGGTAGGGCCCACTCTTAGTGCCACGCCAGCAAATTAAATATTTTTCCTTTCTGGCTTTTTTAGTGATTAAGAAAATACTATACTCCGTATTAACTATTGTCACCCACTTTATGTGTATTTCTGGGGTCCTCCATTATAGGAAAAAAGATATTTTGCATCCTATAGTTATAAGGTAAATGTAAAATCGGTTCATGTTATGTTTACGTTTTGTCTTTTAAGTTACTATTTATATTGCATTTTTTGTTTTTTCATGTTAAGTCCATGAGTTATATTAAAATTATAAATTTTGTCGCTAATGTTTTATTAGTAAAGATATAAAAAGTGCAATGACAATGATAACTTAAGGACGAAAAGTAAGTATGACCAACATTTAGGCACGAATTCTACCGTTACTCTATAACTTAGAAACGAAAAGTGTAATTTTTCCTATACCCTATGAGGGGCCTCATTTCATACGGTTGATTTAGTAATTAAAATGTTACAAGTTTGACTCTAAGTGAGAGTGACCTATTAATTTTTTATTTATTTATTTCATTGTAGCAATTTATTGACCAAGTCACAATATGAAATTTACACAGTGCACAACCCCTTTTTATTATTAACAAACATTAAAATACAATAAATGAAAAAAAATTGACAATGTCTGAATTATTAACTGTTATCACAATGTCCCTTCCCGTTTGTAGGACGAAATGGCACCCAAATATCTCACATTATAGTGATTATCTTAGATTGACGGATGTAATAAGTTCACGAAGTTACTTCGTACTAATTATCTTTGTCATTAGAACATTAGTTTCAATTTATACTTTTAATGACATTTTTATCTCTCCCGAACGAGAGATCATAGATTCAAACTCCAGTGGAGTGGAAGTATTGACTCCTTATGTTTCATAGGTTTAAAAAATAGGTATGAACATATATTATATTGTAATACAGTCACTAATACAAATATATATATATATATATATATATATATATATATATATATATATATATATATATATATATATATAATTTTAAAATTAAATAAATACTTGGGCCATACAACCCAATAAAAAATGGGCCAACCCATGTGTATCATGGTGGAATTAGATCCGAAAATTCGGGCCTAATCCGAATAATTAGACAGGATAATGAGAACATGACAAATACACATGACAGAAATTTTCTTAATTATATGCAATATTATAGGATATGGACTAATTATATAAATATTATATTATGGAAAAAATTCATTGAATATTTTTAAATAAATTATTTTTTTGAAAATATTTTGTTAAGTAGCAATCAAAATTATTTTTAAAAAATGTAAAAGCGAAAATACACCGATTTTGTTAACTGGTCGCAATGACAATCTGAGTGTGTGCAAAGTACTTTCTATTTTGGATATAAACCTCATCTTATAACTATAGTCAGTTAAGTACCACAGTGAGGTAAATTATCATAGATTGCCCATAGTTGATTGGCTCCACAACTTTTATCTATGGTCTCCCATCATTGTTGATGTGCACTAATTACAAAATATGTCTCAGATATAATTTAACTGATTGATTAATTTAAATATCTTAACTTTAAGAACAATAAAAACTCTTGGGATTGAAATCCAATCTTTTAAAATATATATGGTATGACATTATGAAACTATCAACTGATTTTCACCACATTTCCCACATTACTAAATTCAGTAGAATTGGTAGAGGATTGGTCATTTTCAAATAGCACAACCAAACCAAATGACAAAAGAAACCAAACAAATACCATTAGAAACAAACAAACAAATATATTATATATGTTACTACATATGGATACACTGATCAAATTTTATCAATAATTAAAAAAAAAAAGAGATATAAATTTGACATTGTTGTTAACATTAATGTACAAACATTTTAGGACATGTAGACTAATTGAGTCACATCCCTTGATTTATTTCATATGCTAGTCTTAAGGTAACATCAGTAAAAATCCCATAAGTTTGGGATTTAAATATGTGTTTCTACAAAATATATTATAAATATCATATTAGTATAGTAGTCTAGTATGAACTATGAATGCATCACTTGGGAAAATGACATTTTTTCCCTGAATTATACGCTTATAGCACTTTTCCCTATAAATTATTGATGTATCCACATTAGCCTCATCAATTATTCTAAAAGTAGGGGTTTTCCTCCTAAAATATTAAATGGACATTTGTATCATTAAAATAAATATTTCATTTATTTTTTTTCTCCAACAAATTATTGACTATACGTAGGGATGACCACGATTCGGTTCGAAATGAACCGGGCACTGTAGCAATCGAATCGAAAAGCTCCGGTTATGATTCAGAAACATAACCCAATATATGGTTTTCAATTTATTAAAATCGAGATCTGGACAAAAATCCCATTTTCAATTTTAAGAAAAAAAAAAACATTATGAAATATTGAAAATTTCTGCTTAAAAAACTAACAATAATAAATGACACACATATGAGGTGATGTTATGTTAGGCATTATAAAGACTTCGAAAGTGTGGGGTGACAAGTCCATATATCCTAAAACAACCAACCATAATGAATATTATTGGATCATGTGATGTTTTGTCCCAATTTTGTTTCACAAGCTATGAAAATGTTCTGCCAACAATTTGCTTATTTGGCAACCCACTTTTGATTTGTTTTTTTTTCATTGAATTGGTAGTTTGGTATATGAACAATGAAATGAAGACAAATATTCTTTGCCAAATCCACATAATAGAAAACTTATATATATGGGAAAGCCTCAATTCCGAACCATTGTACAAATTCAAAATTAAAAAATATATGGACAATATGGTCAAGTGGCATCCGGTGTCCCGATTAACACTCCCACACGGATGATGGGAGTGGGTTTGAGCCTCAGTGGAGGCAACTGTTGACTCGTTGTGCTTCAGTAGGTTGAGAAAGTAACTATGAACAGATACTACATTGTAACAGAGTCAGTAGTACTAAAAAAAAAATCACTTTCAAACTCCTTTCTCAAAACACAATATACTATGTAATTGATAAAAATAAAAAATAAAAAAATACAATAACTTGTATGGTCATGTTTAGATAAAATTGTATATTTCATTAAAAAACATTGTATAGTATAACTTTATTGAATGTATAACATTCTTATATATGACACGGTAAATTTTTCTTAGAATTTTTTCTTTTAGTACTGCTGGGGGTTGACTATATTAAAATGCAGTATCTGTTCATACTATGAACCCTCTTAACCGCCCTCATAAAAAGGGGGAGTTGGTTGTAACTACCTTGTTGATCGAGTCCACGCGTGTAGTGCGCAAGGGGGCATCCTGGCCAGGGCTACCCCCTTGCCGAGACCACCTCTCACCAAGGTCATCCCCCGTCGAGACTGCCCCGAGGCCACTTCTCACCAAGGCTACCCCCGCCGAGGCTGTCCCGAGGCCACCTCAAGGCCGTTCAAGGTCGAGGTCACTCAAGCCGAGGCTGCCTCCAACCTAGGGCGTGACCGATGCTTCTTCTCCGGCCGAAGCCGCCCTCAGTCCGGGTCGTCTTCCGGGTTACTTTTCGGGTCGCATCTCTTCCTCCCTGGGTCGGAGCCCGTCTCCAATATATCCATTTATTCTTTATTTTAATGTTCCCAATATCTCTAATCTTGCATAGATTACAATACAATTTAATAGTTCGGTCTCTTCGAGTAGAATTTTAAAACTTTGAAAATAACATCGTAAGAGTAATAATTACTAATCAATCAACACATTCAGGAATCTATATCTATACTATATATAAAAGTAAAATCATCCTATTTCGTTTTCCCGCCCAAACTTTTGTAGTCAATTAAATATTAATTAAATAATTAATAAAGCATATTTGGTAAGAAAACGTAAAATGGAAATTAACTAATATCTATTCATTGGTAATATTGTTTCTATATTAACGTATCAATTATTTTAATAAAAGTAAAATACCACTTCAACTTCTACGCACAAACTAATATTATTAATTAATTGGTAAAAAAATTAATAATGTTTA
Organism: Ipomoea triloba; assembly: GCF_003576645.1. Lineage (NCBI taxonomy): Eukaryota > Viridiplantae > Streptophyta > Magnoliopsida > Solanales > Convolvulaceae > Ipomoea > Ipomoea triloba. The sequence continues at coordinate 1,995,998 of NC_044916.1, forward strand.
TTTGGTTACCAAATTCTGAAAATAATTAAACCATTATAATTATGAGAATAATAGAAACAAATTATGCGTAATTTTATATGAAAAAATAATTTATTAATTATTATTTACACCAAAAATAATAATTCGAATACTTATCTATACTTCTATATCTATACTACTATTAATAAAAATAAAATCATAATTTGTGAAATTCCTGGCCAAACAATATAATAAAGATAAAATGAAAAAAAAAACTTGATATTACTAATTGATTGAAAATATAAAAATATCATAATCTATACTATATATAAAAGTAAAATCCTCCTATTTCGTTCTCCGCCCAAACTTTTGTAGTCAATTAAATATTAATTAAATAATTAATAAAGCATATTTGGTAAGAAAATGTAAAATTAATATTACTAATTGATTGAAGATCCTAATGAAAAAGGAAACGAAAAAATATACATGTTCAATATTAGAGTTTTTTATAATTATATATATATATATATATATATATATATTTTATTACCTAAATATATAATAAAAAAAATTATCCATGCATCAAACAAGAAAAACATAAAAAAAAAACATAATTGATCCAACCGGTGTTCTTTATTAAAAACAAGTGTAGTACAACTTTACGGTGAAAAACTTTATTAAGTAGTCCATCTTTTTGTTGGTATTCTTTTAGGAGCTCTGTTGGCCCATAGTTTGGAATCTGTGGTTTCCTAGTTTCGTACTACAATCATGGCGTAATTGGGCGTTACTATATACCCGGAGACCTGTTATGATTGCCAGTTGAAATTTTTTTACCTTTTTTACCGGGAGGCTTATTCATTGTCTCCGCCGCCGCCTCATTGTCGTTCCAAGTGAAAACGTGGTGCCAACGTTGTATGTTATACCTAACCTGGGAGGGATTTTTACAGCAAGAACACAGCCAAAGTCTCTATAAGCTCGGGCCCATGTTGAAGATCCTCGATCAAATGTTAAATTAATCCCAATCTTTGACCTTTTTGTTTTTTTAATTTTCACGTCGTGAGTGTCTTATCTGGGTCTTCCAAGAACCCGACCAACAATTCAAGAATGCGCCTTTCTCTATCTATCTGATGAGATATGGCTCTGAGGGCCGTGCCAATCTGGGGGTGTTGCGCGAAGCGACGACAACATTGTTCTGTGTACGCTAAAAGATCCGAGTGTCAGGCGGGTGTTTCCGAGGTTGGGTTCTTGAATTCGGGCGTGGAGAGGAAATGGCGGTGCTCGGCTGTCCTGGTGGAGAAGCCATTGACGCTATCTGGTGTTGCTTCACTGCCTGGTGGGAGTGGGGTTGAAGAAGAGGAGCCTCAGATCGCTAAACCCAGTGGATTTCACAGGGATTTGCAATCTCTTCCAAGTTAGTTGTTCCAAATGCCCACACAACAATTCATGTTTTTTTTTTTCTTGTTTTCTTTGATGCATTTGAGGAATTTCAATACTGGGTTGTTAATAATAGAAGGTTAAGGTGGTTGTAGAATTGAATCTTGTTTGGTTCATTTGGATTTATAAACAAAGATTGCATGAAAGTATATAAACATAAATGTGCAACTATTGCTTCAATTTGGTATCAGAACCAACTACATATCAAAGGTATGTGTTCGAATCTCTTTTTTACCTGATTGCCTGGAGCCCATCAAAAAAGTGTTCGAATCTCTTTTTTACCTTGATTGCTTGGAGCCCATCAAAAAGTAATCCGCCTGTTGAGCATATAATATATAAACCTATTAGCTTAGGCTTTTAGTTGAGATGGAGCTTGAATTGTATCCTAACTTTTAAAGAAAAAGAGTGAGCTTTTGTGGCAGATTATGGTCTGATACATATATTCCTTTACATTGCTAATGGAAGAGTCACTTTTCTTTAATGGTGGGTGGCTCACTTTTATATTTAGCTTTGGAGTGAATTAGAAGTACTATTACTAGAGAGTATGAAGAATATACATTTGCCATTTGACCCCGTCTTCCCGAATAGATCTTTGTTGAGTGTTTCTGCTTTCGTTTAGAGTGCTGTCTTTTCGGTTTTTATTTTGTGTGGAATCTCTGTTTGTGTTTGGTGTCATTTACGCAATGCCTCGAACTGCAGAACCATTGACCGCGGCTGATTTTTCTTCTTATCCTAACGATGCCTCAAATGTCCGGGTTGCTTATCAGGTATGATACGCCCTACATTTTCTAATTGACGTTTTCTCCAAGTTGATGTTTCATAAGCTTGTTTTCTTTGCCCAAAATAGGGAATTCCCGGTGCATATGGTGAGGCGGCTGCACTTAAAGCATATCCAAGTTGTGAGACCGTTCCATGTGAGCAATTCGAGGCTGCATTTCAGGTTACTTGTTTATGAATTATGAAAAACGTTTTTAGTTTGCCAATGAGTTTACGCTTGACTATGCGTTAATTGCTTTTGCTTTTTCGGGGCAGGCAGTTGAACTTTGGCTAGTGGACAAAGCGGTGCTTCCCATCGAGAACTCTTTAGGGGGTAGCCTCCACCGTAATTACGATTTGCTCCTTCGTCACAGGCTGCATATAGTCGGTGAAGTTCAGTTGGTAGTTAATCACTGCCTTTTAGGTCTTCCCGGAGTTAGGAAGGAGGAACTAAAACGTGTCTTGAGCCACCCCCAGGTAATTAATTTTCATCATTTATTTCGGTGATGAATTTAGTTCAATCCTTATTAATATAGTAAAAGTTTTGGTTATAAGCACTTTAAGCAGAATGTAGTGTGAATTGAGGATACGGTGCCGTTTTGCCTAGGATTATATATATATATATATATATATATATATATATATATATAGGCCAGGCCTGAAGGCCGAGCCTAGCCTATTTAAAACGAGCTAGGCCTTAATTAGGCCCGGACATAGGCCCCTCGTAGGGGCCTGGCCTATTCCCACCCCTACCTAGGATACAAGAGAAATTGTATACCTGGTTGTATCGGGTATTGTGGAGATACATTTGCACTAGATACAACTAAAAGAAAATTGGCCCCGTAGAATTTTTCGTGAATTGATTACGACATCCTAAGAACACAAAACACTGGAAAATTTAATAGGGTATATGATGAATAGTTAACCGAATCTAACGAAATCCACTTCTCAAGAAAATAGTTTTAGGCCAAATTCACTCCAAGCCAATGGACCGATGACACCTCATAATATATCATCCGTCTCTACTCACATTTCGGCTTGAAAATTTTTCTTATTTGGTCTATTAACCTATTATTTTATTTCTTAATCTTAATGCGCGTGTGGATCTTCCATTTTGCATCGCATTAGTAAAAGAATGAACGGTTGTTGCATTTTAGGCACTTGATCAATGCGAAATGACTCTGAATAAGTTGGGTGTTGTTAGAGTCAATGTCAACGATACCGCAGGTGCTGCCCAGGTATGTTTTTGAACTTTTACTCTACCTTTCCTACTTATCGTCAAAATTATTTTAACACCTGAATAGATGATAGCCTTGGAAGGAATGAGAGACACGGGAGCAGTAGCAAGTGCTCGAGCTGCAGAAATCTATGGCCTTGATATCCTTGCAGAATACATTCAGGTATTGATGTTTGCTGAACGGCAATGTGCCCGTAACGTCCAGATTTTATCAGTGTTCGTTTTATAACGGTGACATGCTGTAGTGTTTTAAAATGCACTTTTACCAAATTCTTCGTCTTTTTCTCCTTAAAAACTGCCCGTTTATTCTGTTTCAGAAAAGTTCGGTGAGATGTAAATGAAACACATGATTGCGGAATTTTAGCATTATCATATAATTAGACCTAGCAATCTAGCATTTGATACGAGATGGGAATGTAAAAAACCATTGTTAAGCCTGACAATCTAATCACTTTCTGTTTCACATTTATTTGCCATGTTTCTATGATTCAAAAATTTGTTTTCATTGTATAAAACCCATTCATCAGGATATCTCCAGCAATATTACCCGTTATCTGATACTTGCAAGAGAACCGATAATACCAGGAACAGATAGGCCATATAAGGTAACTTTCCTCTGTTCAGCAAAATCTCGTTTATTATTATTATTTTTTAAAATTCTATTTTTTCGGAAGATTGAAATTAAATGGTCTTATCTGCATAGACTAGCATCGTTTTCACCCTAGAAGAAGGACCCGGAGTTCTATTCAAGGCGTTAGCATGCTTTTCTCTGAGAGGCATTAATTTGTCGAAGGTAATTAAGTAACTTTGCGGGCTTTTGTTAAAAACTCCCTGCTCAGCTGCTCCTTTAATTTCCTCCTCGAGATCCGAAAGACGCTGATATTGTTCTCTCTCTCATGATGTTCGAACAGATTGAAAGCCGGCCACAGAGAAAAAATCCATTAAGAGTAGTTGATGCTTCCAAAGGAAGTGTCAAGTGAGTTTTTTATGATCTAGATTTATACAGATTTTTATTTTAAAAAAATCGCCGTTTCTGGCACATTCTAAAGCTTGTCCGTTTGCAGGTACTTCGATTACTTGTTTTACATAGACTTTGAAGCATCTATGGCTGAACCCCGTGCACAATTCGCTTTGGGACATTTACAGGTCACCTTACTTTCTATTTGTTTTCTGAAATCCTTACTATTGAGCAAATACTACTTGCATAGTTGCATATTACCCCTATTGAGAGCCTTGCTCCATTAGCCTTTCATAACTTAAATAAAACGGGGCATTAGTGTCATCGAGAAAGAGAAACATATCACATATGAAACTGCTAACATGGGGTGTAACTCTAATATGCCGAGTTATATATGTATAAGGACACAGTTAAAATTAGCATGCATTCTTAATAACGGTTTTTTCAAGTATGAGCTATGGCTATCAATGTGAGTCAACCCGATATTATGAGACCTGAACTTGAAGTTTCTGTACTCTTCACATTCTATTTCTCCATACTCCATGGAAAACTTGAGTTTATTCCATGTTTGGCCCTTCAACTATTGTGTTTTTTACTTTTTTACACTTTCGATCTTCAAGTTCAAATCCACCAAATTTGGTCTTCAACTATTGAAAATGTATCACTTTTAATCCTCGCACAAAGAACTAAAAGTGGCACATTTTCAATAGTTAGGGCCTTAGTGGCCAACTAAAATTTAGTGGATTTGAACTTGAGGGTAAAAAAGTGGGGGAATGCAATAATCGAGGGACAGTAACTGGAATTAACCCAAAACTTAAGTCTACCATAATACGGAGTACATCTTTTTTCTTGGTGGGGGGGAGTATATAGGAACTTGGAAGGGGACTTACTATGTTCTAATATCTGTCATAGTGTCATGATAATGTGTATAAGCTTTAATGGTCTCAATGTCAAAAGCAACTTGGTTGGTTTGAGTGGTCGAGAGTTCAAAACTCCCTCTCGTATAGGAAAACCAATTTTGCCCGGACTTTGCCCCTTAATTGGGCTGGCCCGGTGTGAACGGACCTTAAAGGTGCCTCCTATAGTTAGGGCTTACTTAGGACACCTCGTGGTCAACTAAAAAAAATTATGTCAGTGTCAACCTAGCCCAAATCGGTTGGCCTAGGCATGGCCCACGTGCTATAGTACTTGGACCAATCCGGTCCAATTGAGATTACATGAATGGTGGCCTAGTATTAGCCCCATATACCTGTTCATGCTTGACCGACCCAAGTATTGTATCACGTGGACCGTGTCTGGGCTAAGCTCACATTGCCATCTAGGGTTCTTACTTTTCCAACACAAATTTACAAAGTTACCTGAAATCCGCTCGTTAACGACTCATCAACCATCTAACTTGCATTGTTGCTCCAACACGGTTCCACACCGCCCTTTCTTTTTTCGCCAGACAGATCTCTGATAATCCTTGTATATGTTTCTGGCAGGAAATTGCAAGATTCCTTCGAGTCCTTGGTAGCTACCCTATGGACACTGCTTTATAAACGCCCGATTTCTAGTGATCAACATGAGAGGAAGTTTAATGCCTTCCCTGCTGTTTGGTAGGATATGCAGTCTAATGGAGGATTTAAGCTGTACATATAATCCTGTCAGAATCAGGAGCTGAGCTGGTGTTTTCCTTGATTAAAACTGGGTTTTTATTCCATTCTTCCATATTCTTTTTTTTTATTTTTTTTTATTTATTTTTTTTAACTGTATATTAAGTTTTAGAGATTCTCATGGGCCATATGGATCGGAATGAATATGATTTCAACATTAGCAGTAGCAGTAAATTTGATTTGGAAAGATGCATTCTTCCTTTTTGTTTTCTTCTGAACTTACATCACATTATTTGGTAATTACATTGAATTCTGACCGTTCTATGATTGATTAATGGAACTATGGATCCTATTTGGGTAGGTTCACTACTTATTTTTGTGTGACTGAGAGAAACTATTAAGTTTTAACTATTATTTGTGTAGTAAAACACACTAAGAAAACTTTGTGCGGGTATAATTTATTTCAATTTTGTTTAAGGGAAATCAAGTTCCTTCATTTTTCAATATAAATGACTATGGCGGAATAAGAATCTCGCTACTCCTCGTGTTAGTATGAATGGTGTTAGTATGAATGACAATAGGGCAGGACAAGGTGTGGCTCCCCTGTTGGTTAGGAATCGAGGTTTGCAGGTAATTATTACGTAGTACAATTTTGTTTAAGGGAAATCAAGTTCCTTCATTTCAATATAAATGACAATAGAACGGAATAAAGATCTCGTTGCTCCTCGTGTTGGTATGAATGACAGACAATAGGGCAGGACAAGGTGTGAGTGTGTGACTCCTGTGTTGGTTTGAGGAACCAAGGTTGGTTGGTTTTTTTTTTTTTTTTTTTTTTTTTGGTGTGATGACGAAGAAAACTCTACACTCAAATTTTATTTATTTTTTTTTTTTTTGGTGTGATGACGAAGAAAACTCTACACCCCTTTTGAGTGTAGGTAAATTTCGCCTTGTGATTCTAGCCTGCAAAGGACTACAAGAACTTAGGTTAAACCATAGCTAATTGACTCAAACCAAAAAGGCAAGGATTCGAACTTGTAATATTGTGATTACAAATTACCATCTTGGCTAGGATTACCTGTCTTAGGACAAGGAATCAAATCCCCGTCTCATATTCAGATCCAGATAAAATTGTCATCCCTATAGAAGTCATTGTTGGAAAGATGCATTGTTTGGCTAAAACTTTAACATGCTTATTATAACCAAACTTTCAAATATACCAACTTACTCAAATGTCATATTTTGTAGTTACAACACTCATGAATTACACAGGAAGCACTGCTGCTATGCAAATGATGCTCAAGCATAGTTGATAATCTAAGAATATTCATTTTGCAGGCATATAGGTAATTCATGTTTTATTCTAAGAAGATTCTGAGATTGATGGCTGTTTCACTCGTGGTGCTTACTGAAGCTCCTTCAGAAAATCTTCATTGTCAACCAGAACCTATTAACGTAAAGACCAAAACAAGATGTCAGATCAAAAAGAGTGTGATACTTTGCAGGAAAAAGAAAAGGGTTTCTTATGGCGGAAATGATGCCTAGTGCCCTAACTTATTTGTTGAGGTGTATAGTGACATGAAGGCTTACTGTATTCCAACCATCTGGGTGTAGGAAAGATGTGATTTTGGTGTTGATTATGGCAGTAAATGATGCCTAACGCCCTAACTTATTTGTTTAAGAGTATAGTGAGACGAAGACTTACTGTTTTCCAACCATCGGGGTCTAGGAAAGAAGTGATTTTGGTGTTGATCCCAGGAATTGGACCTGGTTGTCGAGTTATCTTTCCGCCAAGCTCTTGGGTCACAAGGTTAACAACCTCTGCACTTTTGTACACATCATCTGTGCTGATCGCAACCTGGACCCAAACACGAAACTTTTATTATGAGGAAGAAGAAGAACAACAACAACAACAAAGGGAAACAAACCTGTGCATAGGCATTTCCTTTGGTGTACTCGGTAACACCATAATTGTATGTTAACTCCAAAACGATAGTCTCAAGTTCCGGAGCATATCCCATCATTGCTATGGTATACTGTATAGTTAAAACAAATGGTATTTTTAGGAATGGTTCGAATGTTACAAAAATTCCAATTCAAATCAAAATGAAGAAAAGCAAAGAGTATAACCTTCTGTTCTGGCCTGTCAGTTTTCTTTAAAAGTTGCATTCCTAATGCCTGCATGAGAAAACCAATTAGATTTGCAATCGCTATGTACATTTTAAAGGGGTACTCTATAAGAGATGAACCATTAAAATCTAAATGGATCTGGAATAAACAAGGACACAATGATGTAATGACGAAACTAATTGCAGTCAGTCAGTCACACTGTAGAACCCTAGACCAAATCTTTCATGGAAGTTGCATTTGCAAATTCATTGATTAATCCACAAAATTTTGTGATCAGCTGAAAGAGAAGGATTAAAAAAATAATAATTTAAAGTCACCTTTTCGTAGAACTTGATAGAACGTTCCAGGTCACCCACACGGAGCATTACTTGACAGAGTGGTTCAGGAGTAGGACCACGCTGAATAATCTCAAAGAGGTAGCCATCGGGATCTTTCACAAAAGCAATGACAGTACTTCCACCTTTGACAGGACCAGGTTCACGAGTAACAGTTCCACCCTTAGCCTTGATGTCTTCGACCAATTTGTAAACCTTAAAGAATAAATTTTCAAGAAGGAAACAGATTCAGAAAAACAATTAAAAAAAAAAAAAGCAAAACAAACAAACAAAAAAAAAAAAACGCACACATACGTTTTCCTACTGAACTTCAGAAAAGAAGCACTTACATCTTGAGTTGCAATAGCAAAGTGTCCAAACCCCGTTCCAATGTCATATTTGTCAACTCCATAATCTGAGGAGCAGTTGATAAAAATGTTAAATGTAAAATTAAGCACCTTACTCAATTTGACCTAATGAATAGAGTATAATTAATAATTTCAGTGAATATCTATCCTCTCCCATGAAGGCAAACTCTTTTTTTTTTTTTTTTTTTTTTGGAGTTGCAAAACAATTATGTACTTATCAAAAAATTGCACACCCACCATGTAAATCCTTATATCGTGATGACTAGAACCATAAAATACCACACATAGGAAAAAAAATAGCCAAAACATACTGTAAGTCAATTCCACGACAAAGTGAGATTCTTCAGGGCCATAACCAAGGAAAGCATTTGCATATTTCTCTTCAGGAACATCTCTCTTCCTTAATAACTTCATCCCAAAGCACTCTGTGTAAAACCTAACAAGAGCAAAGCGATTACAATTACAATAATAATTATCAACACAATGTTAACACAGCTGACTGCTGATATAGGAAGCAAATAGTGTCCTTCAAAATCCATACTTGATGGTGCGATCAAGGTCCCCGACACGATACACAGCATGCAGAAACCTGTGCTTATCCTTCTTTGGCCATTCCAACAACTCATCACTTGGAACAACAGGTGCAGCAGCTTCAGCCATGTTTCTGATCTCGATTAAAAATCAACCAATAATGATTAATACCATAATCTGTAAAAGTCCTAAGAATATTCACAAAAGTTTTAAGGAATAGGATGCATACAGGAATTGCAACTTCCAAACCCCAAACTTTACACTACCAATCTTGGCAACAGCACATACAACACCACAAGCAGCAAAAAAAAAAAAAATTAAACAAAAAATCAATTTGTAATGGTGAAACATTACGCAAGAGATTAATATAAAGTTCCAAACATTCCACATAAGTTAACAAACATAGAGCTACCATAAACAACTATTCTCTTGGCTACAGCAGACAACACCACAACAAGAATTAAAAAATTAAAAAATCTCAATGTCGAATGTTAGAGCATAACGCCAGAGATTAATCTAAAGTTCCAACTATACACTTAATTAACCAAAATAAAGCTATCACACACAATTATTCCGTAAAAATATATCGTTTTCCTTCAAAAACACAGCAAGAATCCGTGGAATCTTCCAACTTTTGAAACACCACAATCAAACAGGAACTAAAGATTAATAACACATTCAACTGATAATCGATGGAGTAATCATGCAAATATGCAATTCCAAACGCATAGCTTGCTATCGAATGTAGAGAGAGGAAGAGAGAGTTACCAAGGGAGAGAGTGAGGAACCGAAATGGAGAACAGTCTGGAGGTATGAGCACGCTGACACTTATTTATATACTGCAGTGAGGTTAGTTCATCACCGAGAACGCAAGAAATTGAGCAGTAGCCGTTGGATGAGAGCGAGACTTAGAATCGAACGGTTGATCTCGTGTCTGTTATGCACAGAAATTACAAGCAGATAGTTTTAGTTTATTTGCTTCCCTGGAGTGTCTCAAAAATTAATTAAGGACCATGAGTTGGTAAAAAAAAAAACAAGGTGAAATTTATTTACAACTTGTTTGGTTTGTTGGAAAATATTGGACGAAAATAAATTTTAAATTCCATGGAAAACAAATTACTAGTAAAATATTTTTCATCCAACTAAACACCTCCTTATGAAAAAGTTGTCCAATAAACCTCTAAATTTTACACCAAAAGTCAATTAGGTATCTAAACTTTTAAAGAGTGCAATTAAACCCTTAAACATGTCAAATTGAGACAATGGAGCCTAAGAACGGGTAAATGACCTGTTATTATAGGTCATTCTAGTTCAAAAATAAAAATCCGACAACTGGCGACGTTTTGGTCGTCGCCGGTCGCCATCTTCGACGGAAGGCGACCTTTCTCTTGGAAAATGTGACTTTTCCAGTCGCCTTCTTCCTGATGAGGTAACCAGATCTGGTCGCTTCCTATGGGAGTATGCGACTTTCTAGTGAGAACTATGCCACAGGTGAAAACATGAGGACAAAATCCTAACCACTGATCTAATAGATCTAATGGTTCAAAATAAACAAAATTTTGTAATATTTATGAAAAAAATCTTGTCAATTTTAAAATTTGTTAATATTTATGAAAATGACCCGCCCGTTGTTACTTAATTTTTCATCCACCATATCTTGCAAATCAATGAATTGAATTTGTTCACGCATTCTTGCCTAGGGATTGGTTTTCATACGGTTGTTATGCCATGGACCCGAGTTCACCATGCAAGATGGACCTAGGTCCATGTTCATAATTTTAGTACTCTATGTTCACAAATTTAGAATTCTATGTTCACAATTTTTGAACTTTATATTCATAATTTTTGAACTATATATTCACAATTACAGAACTCTACGTTCACAATTATAGAACTCTATGTTTACAATTATAGAACTCTATCTTTACAATTACATAACTCTATATTCAATATTATAACACAATTTTTGAATCTATATAACAAAATTGTGAATATAGAATTCAAAAATTGTGAATACTGAGTAATGTAATTTTGTACATTGAAATTTAAAATTGTGAATATAGAATTCTAAAATTGTGTACATATAATTTTTAAATTGTGAACATGAACATAAGGTGGACTCGGTTCCATGGCATAATTTGCGGTTCTCATATGCATGCTTAACCATTAGCCCATTTATGGTAGGAATCTAAATACACATTCATAGGCCCATTATTTATATAAATATATATTTAAAACCAAAACTTTCATACATGGTCCAGATAAGCTATTGTATTTATCTAGCCCAAAACTTGACCCACGGCCCACATATGAAACCAAAAAAACCTGACTAAGATATTGTTGTCTTCTTTCCTCCCTTCTCGCTTTTGCCGTTTTCTCTAAACTCTCTCTACCCATTCTGAAAACTTCACCACAGAGGTACAAAGGAAACCGATCTGGAAGAAAGCAAACAACACTATACATCCAACAAAAACTACCACATTTGTAAGGTAATAGTTCGATTTTTCGGATTTTCACTTATTAGAGTATTTTCCGGTTTATACTCATGTGTATTGTTCGTTTTTAGGAACATTATAGCTCTGAATGATTTTTATTTTTATTTTTTAATCTCTGCTGTGTCCAATATTTTTGTTAATGCGCCTTTTATATATTTATTTTTTATATGCATTTGTATATTCTGGAAAAAAGTTAAGGGTTTATTATTATCCTGTATAGATTTAACCTGTTAATTTGTTTGTTTTTATGTACATATATATTCTCCAAAATGGAAATTAATACCTAATTCTTAACAATCAATTCAAGACTTTGGAATTTAAATATTATGTAGTTTGTGTTTTGACTATATAATCTTGTATGAACTCTAAAGATTTTTCGAATAATAAAACATAAATTGATCATTCAACTTGACAATAGAAATTAAGGAATATATCAAATATGCAACCACATTACTATGATTTGAATACTTTGCTCGTTTTGTAGGACAAAACATCTGGCTTTTTATATATAGGATAGGAAGTCGCTGCAGAAGGTATCATGGCACTAAATGTAAATGATCCACTTGCACTATTAAGAGCGAAACTGGAAAGGGTGCGGCTTGAGACTCCCGAAATTCCTGTGGCCAATCTGGGACTTTTTAAAGACGTTCCAGATTTAAGGGAACTTTTGGATGAAGAAAAGAAGGATTTTAGGGATGATGAATACCTGGAACAAGAGGGATTTTACATCGACAAGTCAGATTTGGACTTTCTGGCCAAGTTTGGTAGAGTAGTTATGCCTATGTTGTCTCATGGCTTTGACACTTGTGGAATAGTAGGCTTATTTATACTAGCTTACAATCTTAGGGTGCCCAACACAGTAGGAGAAGGGATGGTTTTCGAACATATAAACCCACATCACGCAATTTATGATTTTGCCGGAGAAATTGTCCCAAATGTTCAATATTCAGGAAGAGCACCACCAGCTGCCTATGAGCCTACTATAGATCCAGTGAAGGAGGCAATATTCTACTGCTATATTGCTGCTAGTACACTAAGATTGTTCTCTAAATCAGTAGAGAATTATGTGCATGCTTGGGACAACATAGTGAACAAGTTCAGCAGCTTCTATGGATTCGTACCCCCTCGGGCTATAATGCCTCCAACTATTCAATCCTTGACTGGTCTACAAACAGCATTTTCCGCAGACACTCGTATGAGAATGACATTATACAAAATCCTCTATCATGCAAAGAGAGATCAAAGCTTGGATGGGCTGAGGAGGTTCTTATATGAGATGCATCTGACGAATACAGGAGTCCATGCGGTAGGGATTTTTGCCAACTTAGTCAGTATCCTGAACATGGAAAGCGGATATATTCTAAAGACAATGCATACTGCCATGTTTGAGAGACAGTTTGAAGCTTTAAAGCGTATGACCAGAATGGCGACGTCTACTGAGCCCCATTATACAAAAAAGATGTGGAGATTCGGAAGAATATTCGACCACAACTTCATGTCAAGCTTACAGACAAAAGCTTGCCCAAAGTTTGTCTACATCTTGGCCAGTATGTTGAAACAAGAGGATCCAGCCAAATTTCAGAACATAACCCGAATTTTTCATTTCAATCATCTGAGTGAGGATGCAAAGATGAGATGCGAAACAGTAGCAAAAGCACTACTGAAACAAATCCGTGAAGGCCAACCCCAAGTGCCCCCGACAGAGATGTAAATCATGGTAATTTTGAGTACAAACAAGGAGGATTTTAAATACTAATTTTATTAAAACAATTCTAAATTTATATTTTTTTATGGTGTCAATAATAACTATCTATTATATAGGGAGTATTTGACAAATAGGTGAAATAGCTTATAGTTGATAACATAAGACATATCTAATTGATGTTAGTGGGTTTGACTAGCTGATAACATTAGTTGGTTGTAGAAAGATATTTGATAAATTAGATATTAGCTGATAGTGGATTATATGTAAAATGACCTTTAAGGGTATGTGTGTATTATGTTATTTTAACTTATAATAACAACAACAATAATAATAATAATAATAATATTATTATTATTATTATTATATAATTTATATAAAAAATATATATGTTCACGGGCTAAGTCGGTGAACACTAGTCAGTAATCACAGGTTAATTACCTTAACAATATTAGGCAACGAACTTATGAACTTCGTGGGCGGGCTTAAGCACCCCCAGTACCCGGGCTTAAGCACCCCTTAGTACCATGAAGAGACAACGGGATTGCTAAACCTAACCTATCTACACAGATTGTTTTATTATTATTATTATTATTATTATTATTATTATTATTATTATTATTGGGGTGTTTTGGATGAAATAATTTACTTTCTCAAAAAGCTAATCGAAAAAAATATATTTTTGAACATCTTTTTGAATTTTAGCGTTTTGGAGCAATAAATTGTTACAAAAGAATTTATTAACCAAGCACTCATATTTAGGGGTGGAAATAGGCTAGGCAGAACCGAACTTTAGAAAATTAGGCCTGGGCCTGCTATGGAAATCTAAAGCCTGAGCTTGTATGTAGATTTTTTTTTTTAGGTTCAAGCCTGAGCCTACAGTTGGCCTGACTTGAAGCCTTTTAAAAAGTTTATTTAACATATATGCCTTTAAAAAGGCTTCAAAATAGATCCTAAATAGGCTTTGAACCTATTTAAGGCCTACATTTTTAAAGTATACCTGTAAAAAATTTACAAAAAAATACTTAAAAGGTCAAATTTCATAATGAATGACAAAACCATAAGTTCATATTTCATAATACAATATCCAACACCACAAGTTATGGCAAATTATGCTGTGGACCCAGGTCCACCTTGCAAGGTGGATCTGGTCCAAAACTACGTCGTTTTTGTCTTCTTTTTTTTTTTCTATTTTTTTTTCTATTTTTAAATTAGTAAACATATTGCTGAATATAGAGTTGTCCAAAAATGTGTGAATGTAAATGTTTCAAAGTGTGAATGTAGAGTATAGAAATCGTGAATGTAGATTTATGATTGTGTGAATGTAGAGTTGCCCAGAAATGTGTGAATGTGGAGGTTTCAAATTGTGAATATGAAGTATAGAAATCGTGAATGTAGAGCTATGCATGTATGAATCTGTAATAGAGTTAAGAAGTTCTAGCAACTTGTAGTCCTGTAATGTGTGAATGTGGAGTTCTCAAGTTGTGAATATAGAGTTTTGAATGTGTGAATGCATAACAGTGGTAATATAGTTACTAAACATATAATCCTGTAATGTGTGAATGTGGAGTTTACAAATTGTGAATGTAGAGTATAGTGTATGTGAATGTAGACCCAGGTCCACATTGTAAGGTGGACTTGGGTCCACGGCATAACAACCCACTAGTATTACTACAAATATAAATATAAATATATATATATATATATATATATATAGGCTAGGCATGCGAGCTTGTAGACTAGGCTTTTAAATATAGGCCTAGGCCTATTTAACTAAATAGGTTTCTAATTAGGCCTAGGCCTAGGCCTGACCTTTTTACTAAATAGGCTAGGCCAAGCTAGGCCCTAAGTAGGCCAGGCCGTAGGCCCCTATGAAGAGGCCTGGCCTATTCCCACCCCTACTTATATTGGCTGTAAATTGATTGATAAACTAATTTTACCAAACAGGGGCATAAGATAATTTAATAATAACTATTTATATTCATGTTATATTTTTCCATACTATATAAAAATGGTCATGAGTTCGATTTTGCTAACACTTTCTCGGACGAGTTCATTACATGGATATTCTTTATGCAATTATTCTCCTATGCAATTTATGGGATTTACATAGCATACACAATAGGTAGTGGTTGTAGCTTTCTTCATCACATAAAATTCATTAATTATTCAACTATAATGATTCCACAGGATTATGATTTTAAATTAAATTACTTGCCACACTTATTCTTTCATCCAATTTGTTGTTTCATTTTGATTTTAATGAAGAAAACATAATTGATGAAAGATTGCATGAGTGTTTGGAAAATGACTTATCAGTAGTCTTTCTTGTTTAACTAAGTTTATTTATTTTTTATTTTTTTTGAATACTGTTGACTCTATTACAATGCTGTATATGTTTCTACTGAGGCTCAAACTCACAACCTCTGGGAGCAATCTCAAGTTTTGTTTGAAACATATTGAAAAAAAATTGGCATTAAACAAAATAAATTGACACAGTATGACAAAAAATATTTTTTTTTCAATTGAAATATTATTGTTATTTTTGGGTGATTATTGTTTCAATTTCATAACTATATTGAATGTAAATATGTTGGCTTTGTTGTATGAGTTGGAAACATGTATAGCGTTCGAAAAATGAGCGTGCATTATTTGTACAAATTGAATAATGAAAATATATCAAAAGAAGTGATGTATAAGGGGCAAAATCATATATTTTCAAAAAAAAAAAAGGGCAAAATCATATCATTGTCGTATCTCTTTCACTTATATCTGGGATAAGGCTAAACTAAAGGGAGCCAAGGAGGCACATAATCAAGTAAATGTAAACTTTCAAACATTAAAATTATTTATAATTCCATCTTTAATTTTATTATTTAAATATATAATAAAAAAATGTATCCGTGCTCTTATAGAGATACTCCCTACAAATTTGAATATATACAGGAGGTGGAATTTTGACTTACCTCCAAAGCTCAAGGTGTTTGTCTGGCGTGCTCTTATAGGGATACTCCCTACAAATTTGAATATATACAGGAGTAGAGTAGCAGTTCAGCCAGTTCTACCTGAGTGTCCATCATGCATGCATGAGGAATCTATCTTTCATGCTCTTGTGAGTTGTTCGAATGTCACACCATTATGGCATCTTGTTGGGTTAAGCAACTGGATTCTTCTTAATGCAGATTTTGACAGTTGGTTTGAAACCAGAATGAAGGTCGAAGACAAAGACTCTGTTATCTGGACAATCTTCCTGATGTACTATACCTAGCAGGCACGTAATTTAGTTTTGTGGGAAAACAAGCACACATCCATCTCTGATGTTCTAAGAAATGCTGCAAGAAATCTAGAGGACTGGCGCAGTTTATCTAAAAAAAATGCTCTCAACAGCTTCCTCAATTCCAGTCTTCAGCTCCCTTGCCACCAGAAACAGTACGCTGCCAGGTGGATGCTGCGCTTTTCCATGAGACAAAAAGAGCCGGTTTTGGGACAGTGATTCTAAATGATACGGGAGTTTTCATAGCTGCTTTAATTTGCCCAATCCCTTATGTTAATGACCCTATCACATGGAAGCAGTGGCATGCAAGGAAGCTCTTTCATAGTTGAAATCTCGCCATGCCACAAGCATATTTCTGGAGTCCGACTGCTTCAACGTCACGGTAGCGATCCCTAAAAGACTAAGAGGTCATTCCTATACGGGTCCCATCCTAGATCAATGTCACTCTTTATTTTCATTTTTTTTTTTCAAAATTCTATTTGTCGTTTTATTCCACGTTCAGCGAACTAGTATGCTCATACCTTAGCTAGAAGCACGGGCTCTCAGTCTGTTCGTACCTCTACGTTTTGTCTCATTTATTTAATTAATGCATTAGTATTTTATTTTCAAAAAAAGAAAAAAAAAAAGAGAGAGAAAAATTCATAAGCTATACAGTAAGTCAATTAAGCACTTAAACTTTTAAAATATACAATTAACCTTATCAACATGTTATTTTCTTACATTGAAGTCCAAAAGACTTTAACGATGCTCCCGCCACTAAACCCTTCTCCATTGGAAAAGGCAACCAAGTTAGAGGCAATCAACGACCGTTATGGGCTTCGAATGCAAGAAAAATAATAATTCATACATTTAATTGCAACTTTTAAAAGTTCATCAGCCTAATTGACTATTCCTATAAAATTTAAGACCTATTTAACATTTCACCAAAATTAAATTATTATTATTTTAAAATAATTTGTGGATACTCCTCTTTGACCGGACCGGTTATAACTGTAATTTCGTCTCTCTTCCTCCCGTTCCGGGCGCATCCCATGAAGGCCATGATTCACCCTGAAACACGTCTAGGTTACGAACCTAATAGGCTACATCTGCATTCGTATAATCCGGCGCATTTGCTCGGCTAATTTCGACGGAAAATTCATCAAGCTTTTGCGTTTTCTGCAATTCCCAGAGAGTGGCAGAAATGGCATTTGCGTTCAGTTCAACAGCGATTCATGGCAGCTCTCTATCTCAACATACAAAAGGTGCCCTTTCATTTTCGTGTAAAGATTTCAAATTTGGTGTTTTTTTTTTTAAACGTGTTTAAGGGATTTCGGAGTCCGGGTTTTGGATTTTCTTGGTTGAATTTTTTATTTTTTTTTAATCGCAGGATCACAAATGGGATGTTTTCCGGCGTGGGATGGGGCGCATGGGCCACCGCCGGCGGTGAGGTTCTCCGGGCGTCATTCCGCCGTGAGGCCATTAAAGGATGAGGCAAAACGCAATGAGTCGGCTGTTGCCTCAGCCTCAGCCTCAGCAGCAGCCATTGTTACTCCAGGTACCTAGCTTTTGCTTGAATTATCTGTGTCTATATATTCATGTGTGGTTTGAGCAAGGAAGATTGAAAATGGGTGTAATTTGCAGATGTTGCTGAGAAAGTAGAGGCAGAAGACTATGGGAAGCTAGCTAAGCAACTGGGAAATGCTTCCCCTTTTGAGATTATGGACATGGCTCTTGAGAAATTTGGGGATGAAATTGCTATTGCCTTCAGGTAGTTTTTATATCCATTCTCAGCTTCACCTTAGCCTTAGGTATATAAAGTAACAATTGTTTATTTGTTTGGGTATTTATATAATTTACATTTACCCACAAAAAAAAAAGTAACAATTGTTTGGACCAACACAGCCCAAGTTGGTTAGACCGGTGGCTTGATAACCACAAAGTTCGGTCTATTAGTCTTCCTTCTTGGTTTGAACTGGTTAGCTATAAGCAATCTATGCTAGTTTACCTCCTTGTGGCCCTTTGTCAGCTAGGATCAAGGCGCCAAGGCAGGATTTACTCGGTTTACCCTCTCAAGTAGTGGCTACGGGTTTCCCTTGTCACACAAAAAAAAGAAGAAGAAAGAAGTAACAATTATTTAGTTTTCCATAAGCTGTTGTTTAGAGTGGCAATTTACAAGTTTATATTGCCTTGTGGTTGTAGTTTTATACTTTTATCTGAATAAGATGATCTGAAAGTGATTGATAGAAGGGAAAAATGATTTAAATGATGCTATTTTGTTATGGAAGATCTCTAGGGTGTATGCTACTGTCGTGCCAAAGCGTAATTTGAAACGTTTCCTAGTTGAAGGAATCGGATATGTATTATTATCTGCAAAAAGTGGTTTATGTTAAGGATAAAGTTGAGGGCGGGGGGAGAATATAGGCATGGAAGAAAAGGAAAAGGGGTGTGCATTTGATTGCGGAGTATGAAAAGTGGAGGGACGTTAAACCATTCTGTTGATTCACTGATTGTGATCTCTTCTATGCCCTTGAAAAGTTGAATGAACGGAGAAACAATGAGCGCTATTGTGCAAATTTTTGGTTGTCAGAAGGACCTTATAATCTCTTTAGAGAATATTGAAGACAGCTTTATGGTCCCCTTTTCAAGGGCTATCTGAGATTTAGGGGTGCTATGTGGAATTTTTCTTTTTAATGTTCTTGTCTTTTCAAATATTTGGTGTTCATTCTCATGCTACTTGTTTATTTGCTAGATCAGGTTTTGACAGCTTATTTATTACAGTGGCACAGAAGATGTTGCTTTGATTGAGTATGCACACCTAACTGGTCGACCATTTAGAGTATTCAGTCTTGATACTGGGAGGTTAAACCCGGAGACATATAGATTTTTCGATGTAATCGAGAAACACTATGGTATTCATATCGAATACACGTTTCCTGATGCTGTTGAAGTCCAAGCTTTGGTGAGGAACAAGGGGCTTTTCTCTTTTTACGAGGATGGCCACGAGGAATGCTGCCATGTGAGGAAAGTGAGGCCCTTGAGGAGGGCGTTGAAGAGCTTACGTGCTTGGATCACTGGGCAGCGGAAAGATCAATCCCCTGGCACCCGATCTGAAATTCCAGTTGTTCAGTTAGACCCGTCGTTCGAGGGGAAAGATGGCGGGGTTGGAAGCTTGGTGAAGTGGAACCCGTTGGCGAATATGGAGGGCAACGACGTTTGGAGCTTCCTTAGAACGATGAACGTGCCTGTGAACTCGTTGCATTCCCAAGGCTACATCTCCATCGGGTGTGAACCCTGCACGAGGCCCGTCCTACCCGGGCAACACGAGAGAGACGGGAGGTGGTGGTGGGAAGATGCAAAGGTCAAGGAATGCGGTTTACATAAAGGCAACATCAAAGACGGAGGAAGCTTAAATGGCACCGGAAATGGCGCTTTCCATGCCACTAAAGCGGATATTCTAGACTCCAAGCATATCGTAACCTTAAGCAGGCCTGGAATCGAGAACATGTTGAAAACCGAAGAAAGGAGAGAGCCGTGGATGGTCGTTCTTTACGCCCCCTGGTGCTGATTCTGCCAGGTATTGATCCCAATATGTCATCAAACCATTATCATTATCATTATCATTCTTCCTTGAAATGTCAATTACAGACATCCTTAAATTGATTCAATTCTATGCACCTATGCAGGCTATGGAAGAACCATACATTCAATTAGCCGAGAAATTGGCAGGGTCGAGCATTAAGCTCGCCAAGTTCAGGGCTGACGGGCCACAGAAATCCTTCGCCCAACAAGAACTACAGCTCGGCAGCTTCCCAACAATACTCTTCTTCCCCAAGCACTCTTCTCGCCCTGTCAAGTACTCATCCGAGAAGAGGGATGTAGACTCGTTGCTGGCTTTCGTGAATGCCCTCCGATGAAGCATTGCTCTTGGAGCGAGCGACAACCAAATGAAATCGATAAAAACAGGTAGAAGATGAGGAATCGATATCTGCATTTCGGAGAATAGGTGATAGTTTAGGAAGCTCTGATATTGTAGGGATTCTTTAGATAGAATTAGGAACTGCAGAAATATATGTAAGCACTCTTCTTCCAAATCCATTAGTCTTTTTTCTGTTTGTCTGTGATTGATTGAGTTTTCAGAGTTTCTAAAGCTTTCAGTTTGGCCAAAAGCTAATTTGGTTCGGTATATTCAGTTAATAAGTGAATCGAATTAAGAGAATATACATAAAAACAAAGTGCAAATATGTGAAGACAAAATAAAATAGAAATATAAGATTGAAAATAATTTATAAGTATATAAATTATTATATTGGAAAAACGTTCAAATTGACCATCAAATTAAACACAAAAATGCATTTAGGCAATTGAATTAACAAAAATATGCAATTAGGTCGCTCAAGTAGCCAAGTATCGCAAATTATATGGTGGACCATGGTTCACAATGCATTGTGGACCGTGGTTATGGCTGATACTGCAATTGTGTTGAACGGATACTGCAGTTGTGTTGAAAAGATACTGTAGTTGTGTTGAAAGGAAACAAGATACTGTAGTTGTGTTGAAAGGAAACTGCAGTTACGCGGAACAGAGGTCGTTTGTTGAAAAGATACTGTAGTTGTGTTGAAAGGAAGCAGTTACGTAGAACAGAGGTCGTTCATCCGTTCAACATAACTGCAGTATCCATTCAACACAACTGCAGTATTCTTTCAACACAACTGCAGTATCAGTTCAACACAATTGCATTTACAGACGGATGAAATGGCCTATGTTCCGCGCAACTGCAGTTCGCTTTCAGCACAACTGCAGTTTCATTTCAACACAACTGCAGTATCCGTTCAACACAATTACAGTATCAGCCATGACGCATGGTCCACAGTATAATGACTGGCCAAATATGTTCAATTATACCAAATAGTAGGTTAATCCCTTCCTTAATAGGTTACCATGCCGTGTGATGCGTATGCGGATATTAAATTAAACATATCTTTTAATTATATTTTTTAATTATGTTTTTAAATTAAACATTATTGCTTTTATTATTAGTCTCCCCAAATTATAGGCATTTTTTCTATATAGATGAAAGTTAAAAAATTACTTTTTTTTGTTTGGTTCATTTTTCTTAAAAATAACTAAATAATAATAATAATAATAATAATAATAATAAGTGGTAATAATAATCTAAAAATTAGTTTGAATAGAGAGACGGAAAAATAAATAATTAAAAAATATCTTCGGACTACAAGTCTAAGAAAGGCATTATATGTCAAATTGGATTTTTTTGATGATCATAATGAATATTTTTTCTTTGACTCTATTTTCTTTGAATATCTAAACATGAAAAAATTCATAAAATGACATTTGTGTTTTTAGACGAATCCTAAAATCATATCATTATTTGAGTGTATTTAAGTGACATTTGTGTTTTTAGACGAATCCTCACTACTCGTGGAGTGCGCGTTATGCATATTCACTATTCACTATTATATAATAATTCATAAACAAAAAAAATAAAAGATAAATCACACTTCTTTAAAAAAAAAAAAAATAATAAATTACACTAGAACTACTTCGTGTCATAATTTGACAAAGAGACACACGCTTAGCCACCGTTAGGCAATACAAATCTTATGACTATCAACTCTTATATACGAGTACGAGTATATAAGTCAAGTAGTTTGTAACTCAATGGAATTTATGTGACATTTTCATACTTCAATAAATTGAGAAAATATGTATAGGCACATAGTAAGATACTACATTATAATAGAGACAGTATTATTCAAAAAAATGTACGAGTATATAATAATTTGTATATATTAAATAGAAAAAAACATAATTACATGTTTTTTTACTATTTATTTATTTTATAAAATTTGTACTCCATATTTAATACAAATTATAATCTATATCCAAATCCCAATATTTAGTGATTTAATTGAATTAATTTATTTATAAGATTTTTCGTGAGAGAAAGCGCCTCGCTGGTAACGCACACAGATCATCATTCAACGCCTCCTTCGGCCGCCCCCTCGTAGCCTCACTGTAACCTACACGTATAGCTGCGCTGCATAGCTAAGCTTCCTCGTAATCGCCGTTCGAATTCCGGCGAAAATGTTGCCGCCGGAGCTCCAACCGCGGACGGTCCGTCCCTACATTTCGTCCTCGATAAGCGTTCCGAATCTCTCATCCACTCTGACCAGCGGCTACAGCCCCAAACGGAACCCTAGCCTCAGTCCCGATGCTTCGTTCTACGGTCTCGGCAGCATCGCTTCTTCTAGATCGCTCAAGAACTCCAGGTTTGCTCCCTCATCTTTCGCGCACAACGCTAGAATCGCCGTTGCCCTGATCCCTTGTGCCGCCTTCCTCCTTGACCTAGGCGGTACTCCCGTGATCGCCACCATCACTTTCGGCCTCATGGCGGCCTACATCCTGGATTCTCTCAATTTGAAGTCCGCTTCATTTTTCGCGGTTTGGTTCTCCCTCATCTTCGCTCAGATTGCTTTCTTCTTCAGCTCCTCACTTACTGTCACCTTCAATTCCATTGCTCTCGGCCTTCTCGCCACATTGGTTTGTGCTCTAGTCAATTTCCTGATTGGAGTTTGGGCTTCGCTGCAATTCAAGTGGATTCAGATAGAAAATCCTACCATTGTGATGGCTCTTGAGCGGCTTTTGTTTGCCTGTATTCCGGTAATAGCTTCTACCATTTTCACCTGGGCAACAGTCTCCGCAGTTGGTATGATCAATGCGGCTTATTATCTCATGGTATTTAATTGCATATTCTATTGGCTTTTCTCGATTCCCCGTGTATCATCGTTCAAGATGAAGCAAGAAGTGAGTTACCATGGCGGAGAGGTTCCAAATGACAGTCTAATCCTTGGTCAGCTTGAGAGTTGTTTGCACACCCTCAACCTTTTGTTCATACCTCTGATGTTTCATATTGCTTCCCATTATTCGGTTATGTTCTCCTCCAGTGCTGCTGTTTGTGATTTGTGTCTTCTTTTCTTCATCCCCTTTTTATTTCAATTGTATGCCTCCACTAGAGGGGCTCTGTGGTGGGTCACTAAGAATGACCACCAGTTGCAGAGCATTCGCATGGTGAATGGTTCTATTGCTTTGGTTGTTGTTGTAATTTGCCTGGAGGCTAGAGTTGTTTTCCATTCATTTGGGAGATACATTCAGGTCCCACCACCATTCAATTACTTGCTTGTCACCA
This sequence comes from Ipomoea triloba, assembly GCF_003576645.1. Taxonomy (NCBI): domain Eukaryota; kingdom Viridiplantae; phylum Streptophyta; class Magnoliopsida; order Solanales; family Convolvulaceae; genus Ipomoea; species Ipomoea triloba. The sequence goes on from NC_044916.1 coordinate 2,019,936, forward strand.
TTTCAATGCTTGGAGGGGCAGCAGCAGCAGCTGCTTATGCTCTTGGGATGATATCTGATGCTTTTTCTTCATTAGCATTCACTGTTGTGGGTGTCATCGTGAGTGCAGCCGGAGCTATTGTAATAGGATTTCCTGTACTGGTATGCATTTTATGTTCTGTAGCTTATCTTAATTGTGCTTTTCTTGATACCTCTCTAGTTCTAGATTCATGATGATTTGTTTTTTTTTTTTGTTTTTTTTTGTTTTTGTTTTTTTGTTTTTTGTTTTTTTGTCTTTTGATGTTAATTACGACTAATAAATCTTCCACAAGTTTCGCTTCTGAGCTGCAGTGTTCACAGGGTGCTTCAGTTGGCCATGTTTACTAGTTTGGTGCTTATCATCCATATATATATATTTTTAAATATAAATTAGCCAGCTTTATGAGCACAAACTTGTTTTTATATGTTCTCAGAATATTTATCTTCTTTTTTATTATTGTCAACAATCCAATGCTATACTGGCTATTGGTAAAAAATTTTGTGCTACACCTAGAAAGGATTAAAACTATAGTTAAAGCAAACATATGATCTGTACCCTCACCTGCAACCCAATGCAAAGATATGTAGTCCATTCAAACTTTCCAACTGGCCTCCAAAGGTATCCCATTCATAGCATATGAAATTCAAGATATAATATTATGAAGTTGTTAGAAATGATCATCTATCAATATAATTGTTGATTGAATGACAAAAATTAGATATGAGGTAACTAATAGGGTAGAAGAGAGATAGAAGCCTTGTGCTTCCCACTGTTATCTTAATTTATTAGTCTTCAACAACTTGTTCCTCAAATGACTCAAAATAACTTACATTTTGCTAGTTTCTTTCCCTTCTGTTTTTCAATTCTTTTACCTATTCTGTTTATTGAAAACAGTTCTTTTCTTGTTTTTGCAGTTTATTCCATTACCATCAATTGCTGGATTTTGTTTGGCTAGGTTTTTTACAAAAAAGAGTGCTTCATCATACTTTGCATTTGTTGCACTTGGGAGCTTGATGTTTGCATGGTTTGTGATGCACAATTACTGGGGTCTAAATATTTGGCTGGCTGGAATGTCTTTAAAGTCCTTTTGCAAGCTTATTGTTGGTTGTGTTATCTTGGCAATGACTATTCCTGGTCTAGCTATCCTCCCTCCGAAACTTCGATTTTTAACTGAGTTTGGTTTGATCAGCCATGCATTGCTGCTATGCCACATTGAAAACCAGTTTTTTAGTTACTCTAACATATACTATTATGGGATGGAGAATGATGTGATGTATCCAAGTTATATGGTTTTCATGACTACTTTTTTGGGTTTAGCAATTGTTAGGAGGCTGCTTGTGGACAATCGAATTGGACAGAAGGCAGTCTGGGTTCTAACTTGCCTTTATTTCTCAAAGCTGTCCATGCTTTTCATATCATCGAGGACTGTTTTGTGGGCATCAGCTATTCTTTCTCTTGCTGTTACTCCTCCAGTACTTCTTTATAGGTACTCAGTGAACCTGATATTTATTCATTTTTCTCACGTTTTTATTCCCCCCTCTCCCAATACTTAAATGATTTTTTGAAGATAGTTAAACTGCTAACATCTCAGGGACAGGTCAAGACCTGCATCAAAGATGAAGCCTTGGCAAGGTTATGCGCATACTGTGGTGGTTGCTTTATCAGTATGGTTCTGTCGTGAAACAATATTTGAAGCTCTTCAGTGGTGGAACGGCAGACCTCCATCTGATGGTTTGATTTTAGGTTCCTGTATTCTATTGACAGGATTGGCTTGTCTGCCCATAGTTGTGCTCCATTTCTCCCATGTTATGGTACGAAGTTCTAAAGCTTTTGTTTGTTTTTCCTATTTATTTATCAATTTATATATGTATTTGTGACTGGGGTGGGGAGTGTTCTTCTATTTTCATTTTTGTTATTCTTAAAATTGCTATGGCACATTGAAACAGCACCATGAACACTGTACTGATCTCAATTGAATATTCCATATTCTCTATCATTGACTTGTAAACACTATAGAATCTGTGCTCTTTCAAGGAAAGAGCAATGGACCGTACTCATATACTTGGATGAAATTGCTTGCCTTTCATTGGGATTCTAATAATTCATTGTTCTCTTCTCTCCATACTTTTGTCACATGAACTTGCAAAAAATATAGCTTACCGACAATCTGACACTAATATCCCCATCTTTTGGAAGTGAAGTGTCCTGAAAATATTTTGTTATTTCCATCTTTATCTTTTTCTCCATAATTCATATTAACTGAGAATATCCTTTTTTTTTTGTGCAGTCCGCCAAGAGATGCTTGGTGCTGGTGTTAGCTACAGGCCTGTTGTTTATTTTGATGCAGCCACCTATCCCGTTGTCATTGAACTACCGCTCTGATTTCATTAAAGCTGCTCGTCAATCTGCGGATGACATTTCCATTTATGGTTTCTTTGCATCAAAGCCAACATGGCCATCATGGTTGCTTATAGTGGCAATCCTACTCACACTGGCTGCCATTACCTCAATCATACCCATAAAGTACATTGTTGAATTAAGAACTTTCTATGCCATTGCTATGGGAATTTCTCTTGGAATCTACATATCTGCAGAATATTTTCTTCAGGCGGCAGTCCTGCATGCACTTATTGTTGTTACCATGGTCTGTACATCTGTATTTGTGGTCTTTACCCATTTTCCATCTGCCTCGAGTCCAAAGCTCCTCCCATGGATATTTGCTTTGCTTGTGGCCCTTTTTCCAGTCACTTATTTGTTGGAAGGCCAGGTGAGAATAAACAAAAGCATGCTTGGAGACGATGGAGTGCTGGATGTGGGGGAGGAAGACAGCAAGTTGGCAACATATTTGGCAGTTGAAGGTGCAAGGACATCTCTTCTTGGCTTATATGCTGCAATCCTAATGCTTATAGCTCTTGAGGTGAAGTTTGAACTGGCTTCACTCATGCGAGAAAAAGCGGAAGGGGGTGGATTAAGACATAGCCAGTCTAGTCAGAGCAGCTCTGCCAGTGTCACCCCAAGATTGAGGTTCATGCATCAACGCCGGGCTTCAACTGTTTCTAGCTTTACAATAAAGAGGATGGCTGCCGAGGGTGCCTGGATGCCTGCCGTTGGCAATGTTGCCACAATTATGTGCTTTGCAATATGCCTGATCTTAAATGTCAATCTCACGGGTGGGTCAAACCGTGCTATATTCTTCTTGGCACCCATCTTGCTCCTCATTAATCAGGACTCTGATTTTGTTGCTGGATTTGGGGACAAGCAGAGGTACTTCCCTGTTGCAGTTGCCATCTCATCCTACCTGGTATTAACAGCCCTTTATAGTATATGGGAAGAGTCATGGCATGGAAATGAAGGCTGGGGTTTGGAAATTGGTGGACCAATTTGGTTTTTCGCTGTTAAGAATTTAGCACTCCTCGTTCTTACATTTCCAAGCCATATCCTTTTCAATCGCTTTGTTTGGAGCTACACTAAGCAAGCTGACACACTGCCTTTGCTGACAATACCCCTTAATCTACCATCAGTTTTGATGACAGATATCATCAAGGTCAAGATATTGGGGCTCCTTGGAGTTGTATATTCTTTAGCTCAGTATCTGATATCCAGACAACAATATATTTCGGGATTAAAATATATTTAGACAAGAAGACAATGTGTACTATATGTCCATATGTTCAACCAATTTTCAAGTGAGGAATGAAAGTCTCGGTTTTTCCTGCTTCCAACAGTTCTCTCTCTGTACTTTACCCTGAAGCTTGGAAGCATAAAATGTCTAGCAGCTGCAGGGTGTATCCTTAGGGGTAATTAGTGTAGTGGTCTGCATTTCATATTCTAATACACTTCTCCAGCACTGGCTAATTAAATTTGTAGTTCTCATACTCTTTTATTGTGGTATAACACATGCCATCAGAATTTACAAACTGATTCAGCCCATTGCACCAGAGTTGTGTATATGTTGATAATTCTGTGTGACTGATGCAGCAGCTGATTCCTTATTCACAGATGTTAGCATTGAACCTTTTTATAGATGGTGGGAGAGGAATGAGTGGAAGGCTTATCCCTATCCTCTTGAGATAAAGATAGGGAGAAAGCTTCTCCCCGTCTTCTTCAACTACCGGTATTATTCTCTTCTTCTTCTTCATGTCAACATTTGCCATTTTTTTAAAGAATTCTTGTTTTTGTTCATGAATTTGTTCCCTTAGAATCTCAGCATTCATGAAACTGATTGTCTCATGCCTGGTTCTTTGTACAGAATGTTATGATATATTGATATGCATTGTCTTTTGTGTGTGTATTAGATTTGGTAGAGGTTAGACATAGGAAACCATGTGAATATCTGTTGATAGATCAATCTGGAGCTGTTTGTTAATTACTTCATTTTATGTGTTGGTTTATGAGTGTCACATGAGCCATTTTTGCAGACTAATTCCCAGAGTGTAAAATTCTACTTATCTTTGATCTTTCTTTCTGTAGTCCGGAGATGAAACCACTGAAGAGTTGTATGCACTTTCCAATTTCATATGAATTGGATAGTAATTTTCTGAAGAAAAAAAAAGCTTCAAATGTGTCATAGAACTTTTGTGGTTTGTGAAATTGGACTATTGAACTAAAAACGTGAACAATTGAATTATCGAACACCAAAATTAGTGCAATTAGCATTGTTAGCCGGTCCTCCCACTGAGAACCAGTCAAAATGTTAAGTTTTGATATATTAAGTGGCTGATTTGGTTTTAAAAAAAAGTGGCTGATTTGGAAATGTTGGTGCATATATGATTTATTAGGTGGTATTGACTTTACCAAAATAATTTGGTATATAATGTGACTGATTTGGAAATGTTGGTGCAAATATGAATATATATTTTAACCTTGATGGAGAAGAAGTCTCACTCCTTTTTGGGTGGGATGTTTTAATTGCACTTTTTTTTTGGTATTTTAATTACACAAATTGTAAAAATTTGGTAGCTTATTTGACATTTTTCTTAATTATTATACATGATTTCAAGATCCAATCTAGAGTGTGATCTTACGTGACTTGCACTCATCTTTAATCTTAACAAATTGTTAAAAGAATGGTCTTATACAAATATATTGACAATCCTTGCTAGTGTGGCAATGAATGGTGAATTTTAAATTGTAACTTTCTTTTTTTTTTTATAAATAAAATTCTTATTATGAATGTTATGTCATTGTCAAAATTGAAAGATATTATGCGACAAAGATGCCATGTCATTGCCATTGCCATTTTGGCAATTCATACTATGTTAAGCAGTTGCTAACTACTTAGGTCAGGTCTCAGTTGCATTGAGATTGTGAATTGTGAAATTATCAGAAAACGTATTTGATTTGTAACAAATAAAGAGGAATTCAAATAGTTGAGTGCATTATTTTTTAAATGGGGGTATTTAGCCACACTCTTGTTAAAACTAAGAAGGTATACTTTTTTTGAAATAAAGGTATACTTGACTATTTCATTTAAAAAATGGTTTGTTCACCATTTCAAACTTTGATCTTTTAGACGACAATTTTATAGGTGAGTATTTTGATCATAATAGCACCCGGGGTTGGGTTTGGACAAATGTTTTGACAGTCTTGATTAGAGGAGCAATGCACATATCTCACATTTCTTGCTTAAGGAAATACCTACATATACAATGCAATGAAATGGTTTGGTTAGCACAATTACAAGAAATATTAATTTCCATATAAATTCTCATTATCTTTTATTTTGAGAATGTTACAAAAGGAGAGAAAAATAAAGAATATATTTGTTTGTACATTTCTTCAAACAGAAAATATAGACTATAGAGTAGAGAAAGAAAAGCAGAGAAGGCATAGGGAGACGGAAAAAAAAAAACAAGGAGATGAGATGAAAATCTGAAAAGAAAAGTTTTTTTTTTTGTTTTTTTTTATTTTTAATTGCATTTCTCCAAACATAAACCGGATAATTTGTGAAAAACAAGGGAAAGAGTGAAATTTAAAAAGACTTACAATAATATTGAACAAAACTAACAATGAAGAGAAACGTCAATGTTTTAGGAGTCATCATCGTAGGTATTAATGTTTTTTTTTTAGCTTAATTTTACTCACTCTATGTTATTATTTCCCTTTTAAGGCAGTGAAATCCATTAATTTGAAGACAACTTAATGATGATGTTTTTGTTTTGTTTTTGTAGCAACCCGTTAGACACTCCTTACATAAATTACCATATGATATGTCATCGTTTATTGGATATTTTTTTTAATACTTGATTATTACATGAATTCTTATTAACTTATGATGAGGATGAGAGGTTAATCAATTCTTATTATTGCACGTCATGAGAGTGAAAATTAAGTAGTGATTTTAGTGCGTGAGAATAACAATTTTCTTTCCTTTTAAAGAAGAATATTATGAAATTATTTCTTAATACATACAAGATACTTTTTTTTTTATCACTCATTTCGTCACATACTATTTTTGCATTGTTATAGTCATGTCACATATGTGATATGTCCGACTTCAGTTGCGAACGACTATTGCCACTATTGCCATTTGCCAGCCATTTGGAAATTCAAGCGACATTTGGCACTTGTAAACTACGGAAATTGTCATAATATGTATTTAATTGTCACAAACAAATAAAGAGTACTTCAATGTCTTCTGTGGCTGGCTTTGGGCAAACAAATAACTGACAGTCTTCATTGCTATTGCAAAACACTTTTCTCACATTTCTTGCATCAGCCTCATCAAAGATCATACCTACATAAAATACCATGAATATTCACCATGGTTATATTCAATATTATGATAAAATACTTATTTTTTGTAGTGATTATATTCGATATTATGATTGCAAAAATGGTCGACATATAGTAAAATTACATATTTCTTTTCTTAAAAGGTTGAATCCCCAATCCCAAGGTCTCCCACGCCCCGACAAAGCTTTGGTAACTCAACTGAACACAGTTGCTCCCACACTGTAGTGAGACTCGATCCCTGGTCTCTTTTATCAAATTTCACCATTGTGACCAGTTGAGCTACCCATGCAGGCAAAATTACATATTTCTGACCACCCAATAAGTAGGGAAACTTTTTACAAATTTTAATAACTTTTCAAATAATCAGAACTTTAGACGGAGCTAAAAATTGCTACCTCCGTCTCTATATTGTTTTAAATATACATATATGGAGGATGATGCAAAGACTGATGTGGATGTAATATTACTCCCTCTTGGTCCAAATATTCAAAAGAGACATCCATAACTTCTTGCATTTTTGTTTCAAAAAAAAAAAAAAAACTTCTTGCATTTTTATAGATTTTTTAATTGAATGGAGGACTATAATTGCATCCTCAATTGATTTTGATAATGGAGACATTGATGGTTGCCTTCGTTTTTTGTTTTGTGTATTTTTTTTTTTTAATCTTTAATACTAGAGTTATGTTAATTCCTAAATAGTTCAATGGCTTATTTGTACCTTTTCCTAATAAATTTTATTAGAGTTTAATAGATTTATTATTGCAAGGGTTAAAAATGAAACTTTCTTGAAGAGTTGTGGGTGTATATTGCAATGATAAAAAGTTATATACTAAAACAGCTAGCAATGAACAATTGAGGGGTATTTAACTGCACTTTTATTAAATCTAAGAAATGATTTGTTCACCATTATATTTCACACTTTGATTTTTTAGCGAAGCATTTGCACTACAAATACATAGGTGAGTACTAGAGTTACAATGGGCGCCCGGGTTTACTGGAGGCGGACAAATGAATTGACAGTCTTCATCGGAGTGGCAAAACACAGGTTGCACATTTCTTGCCTCAGCCTCAAAGAAACCACCACCTACATATACAAACAATGAAATGCTTAATTACCACAATTACAACAAATATTAATTACATTTATTAAGTGGAGAAATTCGATCTTCATTTTAAAAAAATAAGAAGAAAAAAAGCTAGAGAAGGAAAAATAGATTAGAGAATACATTTATTTGTACATTTTTTTTTGCTAATAGAAAATAAGATGTGGATAAATGAAAAGAGTGAAAAAGAAAAGTAAATAAAATTAGAGAATATGGTGTGGTAAAATGAAAAAATAGAGATTATGGTTATTAAAGGAAACATAAAATTGAAATGAATACATACGATAACTTTTTGTTTGGAATAGCTAGGTCGGTAGGGAATCGAAGTATCATTTATTTGGCTAATTAGCAGAGTAATTTATCGTTGTGAAGTAATAATTTGTGAATAACAAGGAAAAAAGGGAATAGAAAAAGACTTACAATATTGAATGAGACAAATATGAAGAGAATGTTCAATGCTTTGAGATACAAAATGACGTCAAAAGTTTTGGTTTGATTGCATTTGTTGCTTAGTAAAGAAAATTAAAAATTGTTAAGATAGTGTGTTTCTCATGCCTGAAGACAATGATCAAATGTTTCTATGTTTGTGCTAAGTTTTAAGTTTATTATACCAGAGTTAGACTCGTAACAAGTCATACTAAAGTTATAAAAATATTTTTAGAATTGAAGAACATTGAAATAAGAGGCTAAGAAGTGAAAAAATAATGTTGTGAAAGTGGTAAAGAGAATAAAATGTAAATTTTCTATTTTACCTTGAAATTTTAAATATTTTTAAAATTTTCCGTCAAATTTAATTGTCAGGGACCAAATGCGCCACTTCGTTCATAACTGAGGTACTAAATTCGGATACTGACATAACTCAGGAATTGAGTTGGTACTTTTGGTATATCTTAGGAACCAAAGATGCAATTTTCCCTTACATTTATTAAGTGGAGAAATTCATTCTTCATTAAAAAAAAAAAAAAACTAGAGAAGAAAAATTGATTAGAGAATACATTTTTTTGCACACTTTTTCCCAAGTAGAAAAAATAAGATGAATGAAAAAAGTGAAAAAGAAAAGTAAACAAAATTAGAGAATATGGTGTAGGGAAACGAAAAAATAGAGAATATGGTTATTGAAGCAAGCATGAAATTGAAAATTTGAAATGAATCCATACGATAACTTTTTGTTGGGAATAGGTCGGTAGAGAAACGAAGTATCATTTATTTGCCTAATTAACGGAGTAATTTATTGTTGTGAAGTAATAATTTGTGAATAACAAGGAAAAAAGTGAATATAAAAAGACTTACAAAATTGAGTGAGACAAATAATGAAGAGAATGTTCAATGCTTTAGAAGCCATTCTTGTAGATATTAATTTTCTTACTTTTACTCCTTCTATGTTACTATGAATCGGTGAATGCATTTGTATTTATAGTGGGAGGGAGATCAATACAAAACAAAAGAAATGGAAAGAAATCTTAAAATAATTTAAATAATTTGCAAGTTTGGTAATTCTATATATATATATATATATATATATATATATATATATATATATATATATATATAATTGTTATTTTTATTTGCAAATTTCCCTTTTAGGCTGTGAAATTTATTAATTAGAAGAAAATATAACACTATAAATCAATACAGAAATCATTACATAACGTATCTACATTTGCATTTATAGTGAAAGGGAGATCATTACAACATAAATGCGAAAAAATCTTAATATAATTTAAATAATTTGTAAGTATATATAGAAAATTTTAAATTTTATTTGCAAATTTCCCTCTTAGGTTGTGAAATTTATTAATTTGAAGAAAGCGTAACACTTGAAACCTATACAAAAGTCATTACATAACGTATTTTCATTTATTTATATTTATAGTGGGCGGGAGATCATTACAAAACAACATGAATGAAAAGAAAATCTTAATATAATTTAAATAATTTGCAAGTATATACAAAAAAATTTTAATTTTAATTTGAAAATTTCTCATTTAGGTTGTGAAATTTATTAATTAGAAGAAAACGTAACGCTAGAGACCTATATAGAAATCAGTGTACAACGTATTTGAATTTGTTTTTATAGTGGGAGGGATATCAATACAAAACAACAAAAATGAAAAAAAAAAATCTTAATATAATTTAAATAATTTGCAAGTATATATAGAAATTTTTAATTTTTATTTGCAAATTTCCCTTTTAGGTTGTGAAATTTATTTATTTGCAGAAAACGTAATGCTAGAAATCTATACAAAAATCATTACATAACGTATTTACATTTTTATTTATAGTGGGCGAGAGAGCATTACAAAACAACATAAATGGAAAAAAATCTTACTACAATTTAAATAATTCGCAAGTATATATAGTAAAATTATAATTTTTATTTGCAAATTTTCCATTTAGGTTGTGAAATTTATTAATTAGAAGAAAACGTAACGCTAGAGACCTATATTGAAATCACTACATAACGTATCATCACTTTATTGAATCCTTTTTATACTCCATTGAAAATTTCAACGTATCATAATTCATAACGTACCATCACTCTATAATCCATTGAAATCACTACATAAAGTATCATCACTTTATTGGAAATTTTATTTTTAATTTTCAAATTTCCCTTTTAGGTTGTGAAATTTATTAATTAGAAGTAAACGTAATGCTAGAGACCAATATAGAAATCACTACATAACATATCATCACTTTATTGAATACTTTTTATACTCTATTTGTCCCATTTTACTTGTCTATTTATTATTCATTGGTCAAATTATCATCTTTTTTCTTCTTTTTTTTTGGTTTTTTTTTGAGTACTTTTGGTTTTTTTTTTTTTAATTATCTTTAAATTAAAATATTTTATGTTTAATAGTACTTTTTGAAAATAAAGAAACTCATTCATTTAATCATAAGCTGAAACAATTACAAATAGGATCAATGGAACGGTATACCATTCCTTATAGTCAGACATAGAAACAATTTCCCTAGCAATCCTACAAAGAACTTGATTTGCAGACTGTTTCACAAATTTGAAGCTAAATCCGTTGGATGAACTTAACGCTTCTTTAATATCATTGAATAATTGATCAAACGTAGTCAAGATTGACTTCGGTTGGAAAGTCTTGCACACCACCTGAGTATTTATTTTCAACCTTACGTTCATTGACAATACATCCATCGATCTGAACTGCAGATGCTTTATTTCATGGTCATCTTTGTCACCCAGGATGAGGTTCACATACGCCATGACCAACTTTTATGTTTAATAGTACTTTTAAATCATAGAAATATTACATTTCAATATAATAAAGGGAAAATTGTAATTTATGTCTCTCACAAATATGTAAATTATTAATGCCACCACTTAATTATTAGTGATGAAAATATTGCTCCTCAATTTTCAAAACGTGACATATATTGCTTTTCCCCTAAATTATTAGTGGTGTAAATGTGGTTACCCGTCGTTTCCCCTGTTTGAATACCATGTTTTTTCCCTCTATTTTTCTTTCTTCGTTTGTACTCCTTCCGTTGACAACAATATTTCTCCTTTTTCTTATTAATGGAGGAGTAATATATGTTTCATTTTGAAAATTATGTTCATATTTCTATGCTTACTAAGTTGTACATTGCACTACAAATATTATATTATCATTTTTATCAAACGAAATTGACCTTATACCTTTAAACTTTTGTTAGTATATATAAAATGAAATCATAATTATATTTAATCATTTACAATATCTAAAATTCTTACTTTAAGAAATATTACTTATACAATAATTATTCCCAAACTATGGGTCCCGCTCTAGGCAAGGGTAGGCTGGGCTCATGTTTGGAGTCGCCGACCTCACCTCCTACGTATGTGCATGGCCGAATTTTAGGTCGTGCAAGATGGGCAACAACACAGAGCCTCAATTTTTCGAGGGTCCAATATTGATTTTTGACCTAGCTACTTAAGAAATAAAAAAAAAATAAAAAATCTACAATTGATCTTAAAACTCATCGTTTTAATTAAAATCACTCCTCTCTCCTAGTAATTAGGACGTAATTAATTGAGCAACGTAAAACCATTATGTTTCACCCAACGACACAAATGATGTCTCAAGCCTTGAATATGCAGAGATAACGTGAAACATGTACCCTTTACCACCAATACCATTCACCATTCATCATTAAATATTGCGCTTATACTTTTGGTAGGTCCTCATTTATTTATAAGAACGGGACCATAAAAAATCCAAAAACTGGCCTTGTGTATATGTATATAGTACGTATATGTATAAGTATAAGGAAAGGATATACAAAATTTTACTTAAAGATGATGTAGTTTAGTTAGTGGGTAAAGGTGTTTTAATTATAAAGATCACGGGTTCAAAACTTCTTGTTGATATTTTATAAACAGGATCGTATAGACAAAATAGGGACGATTTGACACAATTGAAATACCAAAACTGATAATGTTATAAAGAGAAAAGATAATAAAATTTTAAAATATTAATGTACTAAGTAAAATTTTAATAGAGTTTAATAGTTTTATTATTGCAGGGGTTTAAAGTAAAACTTTCTTGAATAGTTGGGGCTTATATTGCAACGATAAAAGGTTATAGACTAAAATCGCTAGCAATGAACAATTTAAGCTCTAAAATTTCATACCCTCCCCCTTCTTTCTTCCATACTTTTCAAAGATGGGCATTATGAAATTATTTCCTAATGCATGGCACTTTTTGTCATTATCGCTTCATCTCATACTATTTTTGCGTTGTTATATATAGTCATGTTACATACTCCATGTCAACTATCATTATCATGTCACTCTTTAATATAATAAAATTATAAATGTTCAAAATATTATTAAGAAGAATAAATATAGAGAGTGCTAAAAATTGCTACCCCCATCTCTAGATAGAGGAGATGGTAGCATCGGTTCATATTCTTCCGTCAAGGTTGATGAAGGATGTGCCTATACCTCTTTCTTCAAATATATTTTTTTTAAATTTTATGGTATTTTTTAAATACATAGATGGAGGATGATGCAAAGATTGATGTGGAATTGTATTTGAAATTTTAATTTTGTGTTAAATTTTATTCATGATTTGATCCAAAACTGACAATGTTATAAAAAGTCAAGATAATAAAATTTTAAAATAACAATGTACTAAGTAATACTTTAATAGAGTTTAATAATTTTGTTATTGCAAAGGTTAAAAATGAAACTTTCTTGAAGAGTTGGGATGTATATTGCAACGATAAAAAATTTATAGATTAAAATCGCTCGGTGCTAGCAATGAACAATTGAGGGGTATTTAACCACACTCTAATTAAATCCAAGAAATGGTCTGTTCACCATTTCACACTTGGATTTTTTAGCGAAGCATTTACATCACAGACACATAGGTGAGTTCTTAAGTAGCAATAGACGTCTGGTTTTACTGGAGGCGGACAAATAGTTTGACAGTCTGCATCGGTGTGGCAAAGTCGCACATTTATTGCCTCAACCTCAAAGAAACCACCACCTACATATACAAGCAATGAAATTCTTACCACAATTACAATAAATATAATTACATTTCTTAAGTGGAGAAATTCAATCTTCATTTAAAAAAAAAAAAAAAAAAAACAAAGCTAGAGAAGAAAAATTGATTTGAGAATACATTTATTTGTACACTCTTTTCCAAATAGAAAAAATAAGATGTAGATAAATGAAAAAAAAAGTGAAAAAGAAATGTAAACAAAATTAGAGAATACGGTGTGGTGAAACGAAAAATTAGAGAAAAATTAGAGAATATGGTTATTGAAGCAAGCATGAAATAAATTGTGAATAACAAGGAAAAAAGAGAATAGAAAAAGACTTACAATATTGAATGAGACAAATAATGAAGAGAATGTTTAATGCTTTAGAAGCCATTCTTGTAGATATTAATTTTCTTATTTTTACTCCTTCTATTCTCCCAAATAGACTCCTTCTATGTTACTATGAATAGGAGAATGCATTTGTATTCATAGTGGGAGGGAGATCAATACAAAACAACAGAAATGGAAAAAGAAAAATTTACTATAATTTAAATAATTTGCAAGTTTGGTAATCTATATATATAGAAAATTTTTATTTTTATTTTTATTTGCAAATTTCCCTTTTATGATGTGAAATTTATTAATTAGAAGAAAATATAACGCTAGAAACCTATACATAAATCATTACATAACTTATCTGCATTTGCATTTATAGTCGAAGGGAGATCGTTACAAATCAACAGAAATGGGAAAAATCTCAATATAATTTAAATAATTTGTAAGTATATATAGAAAATTTTAAATTTTATTTGCAAATTTCCCTTTTAGGCTGTGAAATTTATTAATTTGAAGAAAGCATAACGCTAGAAACCTATACAGAAATCATTACATAACGTATTTGCATTTATATTTATAGTGGGCGGGAGATCATTACAAAACAACATAGATGAAAAAAAAATCTTAATATAATTTAAATAAGGGAAAATAACACTTTTTCCCCTATGTTATGTGCATATAGCATTTTTTCTCCCTGTGTTATTAAAGTTGCACTTTTTTCCCCTGAAATGTTAAATTGTCATTTTTACTCTTAAAAATATTATTTCATTTATTTTTCTTTTTCAACAAATTATTACTTATATGTATGGATGATCACGATTCGATTCGAACCTAACCAAATACTGTAGCAATCATACCGAAATAGTAGGACGGTTCTGGTTACGATTCAGAACCGGAAAAAAAAATTAAATAATTGTTGAACCGTGAACCGGAATTGAACCACAGTCATATATAGTTAAAATTATCAAACACTTATTTTGATAAATCGTACGGTTCGATTCCAATTTCGATTTTGAACCGCCAATCAAAACTTATTTATTTATTTTTTAATTTTATTTATTATTTAAAAATAGTCCAAATTCAACAATTATTTTATTTTATTTTTTCGGTTCTGAATCGTAACTGTAACCGTCCATACTATTTAAGTTCAATTGCTACAGTGTTCGATTAGGTTCGTATCGAACCGTGATCTTCCATACATATTAGTAATAATTGGTTGGAGAATAAAAATAAATGAAATAATTATTTTTAAGGGCAAAAATGTCAATTTAACATTACAGGGGGAAAAACTATCACTTTTAAAATAACTGAGGGGGGAAAACTACCACTTTACTAACACAGGGGGAAAAAGTGCTATATGCACATAACATAGGGGAAAAAAGTGTCATTTTCCCTTTAAATAATTTGCAAGTATATATAGAAAATTTTTAATTTTTATTTGCAAATTTTCCATTTAGGTTGTGATATTTATTAACTAGAAGAAAACGTAATGCTAGAAACCTATATAGAAATCAGTGCATAACGTATTTGAATTTGTATTTATAGTGCGAGGGGTATCAATACAAAAATACAGAAATGAAAAAAATCTTAATATAATTTAAATAATTTGCGAGTATATATAAATATTTTTAATTTTTATTTGCAAATTTCCCTTTTAGGATGTGAAATTTATTTATTTGAAGCAAACGTAACGCTAGAAATCTATACAAAAATCATTACATAACGTATTTGCATTTATATTTATAGTGGGCGGGAGATCATTACAACACAACATAAATGGAAAAAATTCATACTATAATTTAAATAATTTGCAAGTATATATAGAGAAATTATTATTTTTATTTGCAAATTTCCCATTTATGTTGTGAAATTTATTAATTAGAAGAAAACGTAACGCTAGAGACCTATATAGAAATCACTACATAACATATCATCACTTTATTGAATACGTAGTACTTTTTATACTCCATTGAGAACTTCAATGTATCATAACGCACCATCACTCTATACTCCATTGAAATCACTACATAAAGTATCATCACTTTATTGAAAATTTTAATTTTTATTTGCAAATTTCCCTTTTAGGCTGTGAAATTTATTAATTAGAAGAAAACATAACGCTAGAGACCAATATAAAAATCACTACATAACATATCGTCACTTTATTGAATACTTTTTATACTCAATCTGTCCAATTTTACCTATCTATTTATTATTCATTGGTCAAATTATTAATATTTTCTTTTTGTTTATTTTTTTGGTATTTTTTTTAATTATCTTTAGATTTAATTTTTTATTTAATAATACTTTTAATGTAATTTATAGATATATAAATTTTAAATATTAATATTAAATTCAATATTATAAAAATTTGCGTTAAAAATAATTTTGATTAAGTCTCGTTAATCAAAATGGACACATAAAATGAGACGGAATGATGAGGTTAACCATTTCACAAGTAAGCCATGAAAATAAATACTGTAATTTTTTTTTTTAAAATCATGTCATTCTTGGGAATGTAAATTATGTACTATTTTTAAAATTTTAATTTTTACAACCAAGGAGATTGGGTGCCAAACCTTTTGATTATGTAGTGATTTTTATATGTAGTGATTTTGCAAATTTCCCTTTTAGGTTGTGAAATTTATTAATTAGAAGAAAATGTAATGCTAGAGACCTATAAGAAATCACTATATAATGTATTATCACTTTATTGAATATTTTTTATACTGCATTGAAAATTTCAACGTATCATCACTCTATAATCTCCATTGAAATCACTACATAACGTATCATCACTTTATTGAAAATTTTAATTTTTATTTGTAAATTTTTCTTTTAGGTTGTGAAATTTATTAATTAGAAGAACGAGACTCAAAAATCCTAAAACCGGACCTGGGTATGTGTATATAGTATATGTATAATTATAAGTAAAAAATATACAAACATTTATTTAAAGATGATGTAGTTTAGTTGGTATGTAAATGTGTTTTTGTTATAAAGGTACGGGTTCAAATCTTGTTGGTTATATTTTATAAACATTCTCGCTCCCTCTATACGTGTAATTTATAACCACACTTTTAATATATTTTATACTTATATTTATAACATGATTTTAATAGGATTGTGTAGAAGAAATAGTGACGATTTGACACAATTGAAAATGAAACATTTAGAGAAGAAGATTGTTAATTTTCTATTATATATACAGATGAAATACCATAACTAACAACTAGGGGTGGAAATAGGCTAGGTCGAGCCGAGCTTTAGAAATTTAGGCATGGGCCTGCTATGAAAATCTAAAGCCTGAGCCTGGGCCTGTATGTAGGCTTTTTTTTAGGCTTAAGCCTGAGCCTATAGTTGGCCTAGCCTGGTCTGAAGCCTTTTTAAAAGCCTATTTAACATATAGGCTTTTAAAAAGGCTTTAAAATAGATCATAAATAGGCTTTGAACCTATTTAAGGCCTCCATTTTTAAGCCTTTTAAAGTATACATGTAAAAAATTTACAAAAAATACCTAAGTTCAATTGTATTATTATTTGTTATCCTATATAATATTATAAATAATTAACAATCAACTCATATAATTAAGTTGCGATATTTTATTAAATATTATGACAGTAAGAACAGTTAATAAAAAAAATTAAACAATAAGAATATATACAACAGGATTAGGAGTAATATTTATAGTTGAATCATAATTTAGAATGAGATTTTGGAGGTGGAAGGTTAGAGTGTGATAGTTATATATACTTGGGATTGTATTGTAAATATAAAAATATATATTAGGTATAAAATAGAATATATATATATATATATATAGGCCAGGCTTGTAGGCCTGAAGGCCGAGCCTGGTAAATATAAGCCTGGCCTGTTTAGTTAAATAGGCTTTTGAAATTGGCTCAAGCCTGTCCTTTCTAGTAAACGAGCAAAGATAATAAAATTTTAAAATAGCAATGTATAAGTAAAATTTTAATAAAGTTTAATAGTTTTATTATTGCAGGGGTTAAAATGAAACTTTTTTGAAGAGTTGGGGGTTTATATTGCAACAATTGAGTTTAGACTAAAATTGCATCCCCTCCCCCTTTTTTCTTCTTTTCAAAGAAGAGCATTATGAAATTATTTCCTAATGCTTGGCACTTTTTGTCATTATCGCTTCATCACATATTATTTTTGCGTTGTTACATATAGTCATATTACATACTCCATTTTAACTATCGATAACACTATCATTATCATGTCATTCTTTAATATAATAAAATTATAAATTGTTAGTACAAAATTAATATGAAAATATTAATTTAATTTTTAAATTGGCATATGTTAGTTGGTTTTGATTGATTTATAAAAAAATTTGGTGGTTCATATTCGTCATGAAGTTTTTGATGCTATGTTTGAGGAGTCAAATCTGATGGAGTAACCACCAAAGCAAGGTGGCTGAATTTTCTCAACAATTGTGTGGATATTATTCATCTCACCATGAAATGGCGTGAGATAGTGGAAACGAAGTAGCCTAAAAATATGGCGTCCTTACACAATAAAAGGAGAGCATTGTAATGACGAAATTTGAAGTTTCAAGGACAATTATTACTAGAATTATCCACTAATTAAATTCGTGTAAGAAACTTCAAGAAAAATAGGGACAGATTGGAGTTCTACTCTTTTTGATACTTGTACAAGCTAAATCGAAATTCAGCTTGGTTATACTTTGTGTAATTGGTAGAATTAGCTCAAACTATATTTGTAAATTTTTTCATAGAGTTGTATTATAAGGTTAATGTTGAAAATATAAATGCAAATTCTTTGTTAGACGCGAGACTTCGCATTTACTCCAAAGGTATTTGCAGAGAAAATTTCTTGTCTTGATCCCTTTGGCACCACCAGTAAGATCTGTCTAAAATCACCACCTAATACCACGCTCTTGGTATAAAATGTACAATATAATAACAAGGTTGAATTAATTTATTTATGTTAATTTAATTTGAATTAATTTATATAGAATGTTATTCAAGTATACTTTACACAAACAATTAACACTTCTTAACCCTTCCTGTTCATAAGAAATATGATTTTTTTTTAAAACAAAAATTGGTAACCCTTTTATATGTGAAAATATTAGTAATTTTACAGTCAAATATGTATATTTTGCAAGAAAAAATGATGATTTAATATTTCCCTTTTTCGTCACTAAGAAATCTAAGTTAAGAAATATTTGTTAACTATTTTATTTGGGAATTAATCTTTAATATATTTAGGTATATAAACTAATACAAATTGATTTCAATATATTAGTAAATTATTTTAATTTTAATTAATCATTATCAATAAAATTATTTTTTTACACCACAATCCAAAAGCAGTTCTCTCAAATATTAATTAAAAAGAACCATTGTATGCGATATTTACATATATAATCCTTAAGGTTGAAGGATGAATGAGCCACATATAATGCAAATTATATGTAATGACATTCTGTGTAAATTAATATATACAAATTTATAAAGGTTATGAGTTACGTATGCAAATTATATGTAATGATTATATATACCAAATTTATTTACATATAATCAGTTATGCGTTATGTATACAAATTTAACACACTATTATCTATGTAATTAAGGTTGAAGGTTGAATCAATAATGACTTTATTCTTATTCTTATTCTTCCATCAAGGTTGATGAAGGATGTGGCTATACCTCTTTCTTCAAATCTTTTTTTTTTTTTTTTTTAAATTATGGTATTTTTTTAAATACATAGATGGAGGATGATGCAAAGATTGGTGTGGAATTGTATTTGACATTTTAATTTTGTCTTAAATTTTATTCATGATTTGATCCAAAACTGATAATGTTATAAAAAGTCAAGATAATAAAATTTTAAAATATCAATGTACTAAGTAATATTTTAATAGAGCTTAATAATTCTATTATTGCAAAGTTAAAAATGAAATTTTCTTGAAGAGTTGGGATGAATATTGCAACGATAAAAATTTATAGACTAAAATCCCTTGGTGCTAGCAATGAACAATGGAAGGGTATTTAACCACACTCTTATTAAATCCAAGAAATGGTTTGTTCACCATTTCACACTTGGATTTTTTAGCGAAGCATTTACATCACAGACACATAGGTGAGTTCTTAAGTAGCAATAGACGCCCGGTTTTACTGGAGGTGGACAAATGGATTGACAGTCTGCATCGGTGTGGCAAAGTCGCACATTTATTGCCTCAGCCTCAAAGAAACCACCACCTACATATACAAGCAATAAAATGTTTACCAAAATTACAACAAATATTAATTACATTTATTAAGTGGAGAAATTCAATCTTCATTTAAAAAAAAAAAAAAAAAAAGCTTGAGAAGAAAAATTGATTAGAGAATACATTTATTTGTACACTTTTTTCCAAATAGAAAAAATAAGATGTGGATAAATTAAAAAAGTGAAAAAGAAAAGTAAACAAAATTAGAGAATATGGTGTGGTGAAACGAAAAATTAGAGAATATAGTTATTGAAGCAAGCATGAAATTGAAAGTTTGAAATGAATCCATACGATAACTTTTTGTTGGGAATAGGTCGGTAGAGAAATGAAGTATCATTTATTTGCCTAATTAACGGAGTAATTTATCATTGTGAAGTGATAAATTGTGAATAACAAGGAAAAAAAAAAAGAGAATAGAAAAAGACTTACAATATTGAATGAGACAAATAATGAAGAGAATGTTTAATGCTTTAGAAGCCATTCTTGTAGATATTGATTTTCTTAATTTTACTCCTTCTATTCTCCCAAATGGACTCCTTCTATGTTACTATGAATAGGAGAATGCATTTGTATTTATAGTGGGAGGGAGATTAATACAAAACAACAGAAATGGAAAAAAAAATCTTAATATAATTTAAATAATTTGCAAGTATATATAGAATATTTTTAGTTTTTATTTGCAAATTTCTCATTTAGGTTGTGGAATTTATTAATTAGAGGAAAAAGTAACGCTAGAGACCTATATAGAAATCAATGCATAATGTATTTGAATTTGTATTTATAGTGGGAGGGATATCAATACAAAAATACATAAATGGAAGAAATCTTAATATAATTCAAATAATCTGCGAGTATATATAGAAATTTTTAATTTTTATTTGCAAATTTTTCTTTTAGGCTGTGAAATTTATTTATTTGAAGAAAACGTAACGCTATAAATTTGTACAAAAATCATTAAATAACGTATATGCATTTGTATTTATAGTGGGCGGGAGATTATTACAACACAACATAAATGGAAAAAAATCTTACTATAATTTAAATAATTTGCAAGTATATATATAAAAATTATAATTTTTATTTGCAAATTTCCCATTTAAGTTGTGAAATTTATTAATTAGAAGAAACGTAACGCTAGAGACCTATATAGAAATCACTACATAACGTATCATCACTTTATTGAATACTTTTTATACCCCATTGAAAATTCCAACGTATCATAACGTACCATCACTCTATACTCCATTGAAATCACTACATAAAGTATCATCACTTTATTGAAAATTTTAATTTTTATTTGCAAATTACCCTTTTAGGTTGTGAAATTTATTAATTAGAAGAAAACGTAACGCTAGAGACCAAAATAGATATTACTACATAACGTATCATCACTTTATTGAATACTTTTTATACTCTATCTGTTCCATTTTACCTGTATTATTCATTGGTCAAATTATCAATTTTTTTTTGTTTATTTTTTTGGTATTTTTTATTTATCTTTAGATTTAATTTTTTATTTAATAATACTTTGAATGTAATTTATGGATATATAAATTTTAAATATTAATACTAAATTTAATATTATAAAAAATTACGTTGAAAATAATTTTGATTATGCCTCGTTAATCAAACTGGACACATAAAATGAGACGGAATTATGGGGTTCGTTATCCATTTCACAAGTATGCCATGAAAATAAATACTGTAAATTTTTTTTTTAATCAATGCCATTCTAGGAAATGTACATTTTTTTATTTTTACAACCCAAGGAGATTGGGTGCCAAACCTTTTGATTATGTAGTGATTTTGCAAATTTCCCTTTTAGGTTGTGAAATTTATTAATTAGAAGAAAACGTAACGCTAGAGACCTATAAAGAAATCACTACATAATGTATCATCACTTTATTGAATAATTTTTTATACTGCATTGAAAATTTCAACGTATCATAACATATCATCACTCTATACTCCATTGAAATCACTACATAACGTATCATCACTTTATTGAAAATTTTAATTTTTATTTGCAAATTTCTCTTTTAAGCTGTGAAATTTATTAATTAGAAGAACGAGACTCAAAAATCCTAAAACCGGACCTAGGTATGTGTATATAGTATATGTATAATTATAAGTAAAAAAATATACAAAAATTTTGCTTAAAGATGTAGTTTAGTTTATAGGTAAAGGTGTTTTTGTTATAAAGGTTACGGGTTCAAATCCTGTTGTTGATATTTTATAAACATTCTGCCTCCCTCTATATACTCTATACGAGTAATTTATAATCACACTTTTAGGGTGCGTTTGGTTCGCACATGGGAATCGGAATCGGAATGGGTATCAAATACTTGGTAGGTGAAAGTATTTAACATGTTTGGTAAGTGGGTGGAATGAGAATGATTATTAATAGTTGAGGAAAAAAGGAGGAAGGGAGATGAAACCCTTATTTAATAAGGGTATGGGTTTTGTCATTAATGGGGTATTCCAAACCCATAGTAGCATTCACAAAACCTATCAACCAAACACAAACAATCACTTTCATACCCATTCCTTATGCCTAAACCCACCAACCAAACACACCCTTAATTTATTTTATACTTATATTTATAACATGATTTTAACAGGATTATTATGTAGGAAAAATAGTGACGATTTGACACAATTGAAAATGAAACATTTACATAAGAAGGTTGTTAATTTTTTATTTTATAGATGAAATATCATAACTGATAATATTATAAAGAACAAAGATAATAATATTTTAAAATATCAATACACTAAGTAAAATTTTAATAGAGTTTAATAGTTTTATTATTGCAAGAGTTAAAATGAAATTTTCTTGAAGAGTTGGGGGTTTATATTGCAATAATAAAAGATTATAGGCTAAATTAAAATCACTAGCAATGAACAATTGAGTGACGACTAAAATTGCATCCCCTCCCCCTTTTTTCTTCTTTTCATGGAAGAGCATTATGAAATTATTTCCTAATGCATGGCACTTTTTGTCACTATCGCTTCATCACCTATTATTTTTGCATTGTTACATATAGTCATATTACATACTCCATTTCAACTATCGATAACACTATCATTGTCATGTCATTCTTTAATATAATAAAATTCTAAATTGTTAGTACAAAATTAATATGAAAATATTAATTTAATTTTTAAATTGACATATGTTAGTTGGCTTGATTGATTTATAAAAAATTTGGTGGTTCATATTCATCACGAAGTTGTTGATGCTATGTTTGAGGAGTCAAAGCTGATGGAGTAACAACCAAAGGAAGGTGGCTGAATTTTCTCAACAATTGTGTGGATATTATTCATCTCACCATGAAATGGCGTGAGATAGTGGAAACTAAGTAGCCTAAAAATATGGTGTCCCTACACTATAAAAGGGGAGCATAGTAATGACGAAATTTGAAGTTTCAAGGGTTGTTATTACAAGAATTATCCACTAAATTCGTGTAAGAAATTTCAATAAAATTAGGGACAGATTGGAGTACTATCCGGAGTAATTGCTCCACTCGATACTTGTACAACCTAAATCAAAATCTAGGTTGGTTATAGTTTGTGTAATTGGTAGAATTAGTTCAAACTATATTTGTAAATGTTTTCATAGAGTTGTATTATAAGGTTAATGTTTAAATAGGTGGTAGACCTTATTTTTTTAATTCATTGGATCTTGTATTGTGAAAATCGCATGTTGATCTTTAGTGTAAAAGTTTTTTGGGCGTGACCACGCAGTTTGGGAGGTGGTCTCCAACTGCGTCATCAAATTCAGTTGTGTATTTAATTTGTTTCTTTAATTGCGTTATATTGTGTTTCAAATATTATTGAGAACAATTATTCTTGCTGATGCTTCGATTGATTTTAGAATTGGTTGTGTTTATCTGCATTACATATTTTCATAAATGTTCAAAATATTATTAAGAAGAATAGATATAGATAGTGCTAAAAATTGCTACCTCCCATCTCTAGATAGAAGAGATGGTAGCATCATCATATCGGTTCTTATTATTCCATCAAGGTTGATGAAGGATGCATGGATACCTATTTCTTCAAATCCATTTTTTAATTTTATGGAATTTTTTAAAAATACATAGATGGAGGATGATGCAAAGATTGATGTGGAATTGTATTTGACATTTTAATTTTGTCTTAAATATATTCATGATTTGATCCAATTAGGATCCAAAACTGACAATGTTATAATAAAGAGCTAAGATAATAAAATTTTAAAATATCAATATACTAAGTAATATTTTAATGGCAAGACCTTGTGGTCTAGTTGTACTCTCATATGAGAGGTTGTGCGTTCGAGTCACAGTGAAGGCGGGGGTATTGACTTTTTATGCTTCAGTAGGTTAAGAAAGTAGTTAGCACTAAGAGCAAAGTAGTTATACTACATTTGTAGTTATACTAACAGAATCAGTAGCACTAAAAGCAAAGTAGTTATACTACATTTGTAGTTATACTAACAGAATCAGTAGCACTAAAAGCAAAGTAGTTATACTACATTTGTAACAGAATCAGTAGCACTAAAAGTAAAGTAGTTATACTACATTTGTAACAGAGTCAGTAGCACTAAAAGCAAAGTAATATTTTAATGGAGCTGAGTTTTATAGTTTTATTATTGCAGAGGTTAAAAATATAATGAAACTTTTTTGAAGAGTTGGGATGTATATTGCAACGATAAAAATTTAATTTATTGATTAAAATCGCTTGGTGCTATCAATGAACAATTGTGGGATATTTGACCGCACTCTTAATAAATCTAAGAAATGGTTTGTTGAGCATTATATTTCACACTTTGATCTTTTAGCGAAGCATTTCCATCACAAACACAGAGGTGAGTACTTAAGTCACAATGGGCGCCCGGGTGTACGGGAGCCGGACAAATGACTTGACAGTCTTCATCGGATTGGCAAAACACAGGTTGCACATTTCTTGCCTCAGCCCCAAAGAAACCACCACCTACATATATACAAGCAATGAAATGCTTACCACAATTACAACAAATATTAATTACATTTATTAAGTGGAGAAATTCAATCTTCATTAATATATATATATATATAGAGAGAGAGAAGGAAAAATAGATTAGAGAATACATTTATGTGTGGTGAAGCAAATATGCATAAAATTGAAATGAATACATATGATAATTTTTTTGTTGGGAATAGGTCGGGAAGGAATTGGAGTATCATTTATTTGACTAATTAGAGGAATAATTTATCGTTGTTGTGAAGTAATAATCTGTGAATAACAAGGAGAAAAGAGAATAAAAAAAGACTTACAATATTGAATGAGACAAATAATGAAGAGAATGTTCAATGCTTTAGAAGCCATTCTTGTAGATATTAATTCTTTATTTTATTTTTTTACTCAGTCTATGTTACAATGAATAGGAGAATGAACTTATATTTATAGTGGGAGGGTGATCAAAACAAAAAACAGAAATGGAAAAAAATTTCATATAAGTTTAAATAATTTGCAATTTTTGGAAATTCTATCTTTTTTATATATATAGAAAATTTTTATTTGGATTTGCAAATTTCCCTTATAGGCTATGAAATTTAGTAATTCAAAGAAAACGTAATGCTAGAGATCAGACTTATATAGAAATCACTAAATACCGTATCATTACTTTATTGAATACTTTTTATACTCCATCTGTTCATTTTACCTGTCTTTATTATTCATTGGTCAAATTAAAGTATCAATTTTATCTCTTTTTTTGTTTTTTTTTTGGGTATTTTTTAATTATCATTAAATTAAAATATTTTATGTTTAATAGTACTTTTAAATGATAGAAATATTACACTTCAATATAATAAAACGAAAATTGTAATTTATGCATCTCACAAATATGCTAATTATTAATGTCACCCCTTAATTATTAGTGCTAAAATTGTTGCCCCTCAATTTTCAAAACGTGGCATGTATTGCTTCTCCTCTAAATTATTAGTGGTTTAAATGTGGTTACCCGTTTTTTTCCCTATTCAAAGACAACGTTTTTTCCCTCTATTTTTCTTTCTTCGTTTGTTGTTCCGCAGACAACAATGTTTCTCCTTCTTTTTTTTTTTTTTTTTCTGTTAAGGGATGGGTAATTTATGTCACATTTTAAAAATTATGTTCATATTTCTATGTTTATTAAGTTGTACATTGCACTACAAATATTATACTATTATTTTTATCAAAAAAAATTGACCTTATATTGTTAAACTTTTATTAGTATATATAAAACTAGATATTGTCACGTTCGATGCACGGTCTAAACTTACATAATTAAATATGAACTATTATTGTAACATTTATAATAAAAGAAAGAGAATAATATAATATAGTTTACGAAAATATGTGCAATGACTAACAAAACTTAATGTTTAATTTTATATTATTATTGAAAGTATAAATGCAAATTCTTTGTTAGACGCATGACTTTGCATTTACTCCAAAGGCATGATGAATTTATAATTGCAGAGAAAATTTCTTGTCTTGATCCCTTTGGCACCACCAGTAAGATCTGTCTAAAATCACCACCTAATACCACAATCTTGGTATAAAATGTACAATATAATAACAAGGTTGAATTAATTTATTTATGCTAATTTAATTTGAATTAATTTATATAGAATGTTATTCAAGTATACTTTAAACAAACAATTAACACCTGTTAACCCTTTCTATTCATAAGAAACATGATTTAAAAAAAAAAAAACTGGTAACCCTTTTATATTTGAAAATATTAGTAATTTTACAGTCGGATATGCATATTTTGCAAGAAAAAAAAATGATGATCTAATATTTCCTTTTTCTGTCAGTAAGAAATCTAAGTTAAGAAATATTTGTTAACCCTTTTATTTGGGAATTGATCTTTGTTAAATTTAGGTATATAAACTAATACAAATTGATTTCAATATATTAGTAAACTATTTTAATTGTAATTTATCACTATAAATAAAATTAATTTTTTACAACCACAATCTAGAAGAAGTTCTCTCAAATATTAATTAAAAACAACCGGACCAAACCCTAATGCTGCCTCCCTTTTCTCTCTAAAACAAAACGCCTTTCTCTACTGCTCAAATTTGGCTTCCACCGCCGGCCTCCGGCCGGAGCTTTAATAAAGCTTTGAGCCGGCGGTTTTGGTCACCTTTCATGTTTGCTCTCGCTCTTCTTCCGCCCCGACCACCGTCGCAGTTCCGTCCGCCTCCGACCACCGCCACAGATCTTCTTCTTCCGTTTTCTCTCCCTTTGAATAAAATAATAGTAGGTAGGTATTGGGGTTTGTGTTGGTAGTCTTGAACTCCCAACCCTACTTTGACTTTACCCACTTTTTTTCTCTATTATTTTGTTTTCCTCTCGTTAGTTTCACGAGCATTTTTCCTCTCGTTACTTTCACGAGCTTTTCATTTTCATTAGCATAAATCGTTTAATTTGGTTTCGACAAGTGTTGATCTTATCCTGGGCGAGCAAAAAAGAATGATGACGAAGACCCAGATTTTTGAAGAAGCTTTAAGCTCCCTGAAGGAACATATCTTCATAGTTATAAACAGTCTGCGATTCAAGTTTTCTATAGCATAGTTAGAAAAAAACAGTCTGCGATTCAAGTTTTCTATAGCATAGTTAGAAAAGTTGTTTCTATGTCTGAAGTTTTCTATAGCATAGTTAGAAAAGTTGTTTCTATGTCTGATTGTAAGGAATGGTTTACCATTTCATTGATCATTGATGTAAACGTTTTATGTTATGAATTAATGGAATAGCTACGTTTATCTTCAAAAAAAAAAATTAAAAAGAACCATTGTATGCAATATTTACATATATAATGCGTAAGGTTGAAGGTTGAATGACCCACATATAATGCAAATTATATGTAATGAATTTCCGTGCAAATTAATGTATACAAATTTATTAAGTTTATGAGTTACACATGCAAATTATATGTAATGATCATATATACCAAATTTATTTACATATAATCAGCTATGCGTTATGTATACAAATTTAACACACACTATATATATATATATATATATATATATATATATATATATATATATAGAGAGAGAGAGAGAGATGATATCATAATTATATTTAATCATTTACCATATCTAAAATTCTTACTTTAAGAATTATTAATTATACAGAGTCAAAAAACCATCTCTTTCTCAAAAAGGTGTTGGAAGATCATCTTAACAAGGTGATTTGGTCTCCCTTTTCTCTCTAAAACAAAAAGCCTTTCTCTTCCGCTGCTCAACTTCGGCTTCCATCGCCGGCCTCCGGCCGGAGCTCTAATGGAGCTTTGAGCCGGCGATTTTGGTCACCTTCTACGTTTGCTCTCGCTCTTCTTTTGCCTCGACCATCGTCGCAGCTCCGACCACCGCCACAGATCTTCTTCTTCCGTTTTCTT
This sequence comes from Ipomoea triloba, assembly GCF_003576645.1. NCBI lineage: Eukaryota > Viridiplantae > Streptophyta > Magnoliopsida > Solanales > Convolvulaceae > Ipomoea > Ipomoea triloba. Next base: position 2,048,304 of record NC_044916.1, read on the forward strand.
TCCCTTTAAATAAAATAATAGTAAGTAGGTATTGGGGTTTGTCTTGGTAGTCTTGAACTCCAACCCTACTTTGGCTTTACCACTTTTTATTTTCTCTATTATTGTGTTTTCTCTCGTTACTTTCACGGGCTTTTTTCCTCTCGTTACTTTCACGAGCTTTTCATTATCATTAGCATAAATCGTTTAGTTTGGTTTCGGCAAGTGCTGATCTTATCCTGGGCGAGCAAAAAAGAATGATGACGAAGACCCAAATCTTTGATGAAGCTTTAAGCTCCTTGAAGGAACATAGGTTCATAGTTATGAAACAGTCTGCGATTCAAGTTTTCTATAGCATAGTTAGAAAAGTTGTTTCTATGTCTGACTGTAAGGAATGGTTTACCATTTGATTGATCATTGATGTAAACGCTTTATGTTATAAATTAATGGAATAGTTACGTTTACCTTCAAAAACAAAAAAAAAATTATACAGAGTCAATAGTATTCAAAAAAAAATTATACAATAATTATTATCCAAACTATAGGCCCGACTTGACAATCATTATTGTCCACACAGCTGTGTGGACCATACTATCAAAATAATGTACATTCAATATAAAAATAATGTACATTGTATTCAAGGAATATACATTATTTGTGTACTGAATGTACATTACGTTTATAGTATAAAATAATGTACATTTAGTACATTAAAAATGTACATTTTATTATGGTCCACACAGCTGTGTGGACCATGGTCCATACAATAATTTGCCCTGACTCGATCTGGGCAAGGACAGGTTGGGCTCATGTTGGGAGTCTCCCACCCTACCTCCTACTTATTTGCATGGTCGAATTTTAACCCGTGCAAGATGGGTAATAGCATAGGGCCTCAATTTTTAGAGGGTCGTCCAATATTAGTTTTTGACCTAACTACTTAAGAAATAAAAAAGATCTACAGTTAATCTTAAAACTCATCAATTTTATCCCAAATCACTTATCTTCCCTAATAATTAAGACATAATTAATTGAGCAAGCTACTGATGACAGAAAAAAAATTTAGAAAAGGCAAAACCATTATGTTTCCCAACGACACAAGTGATGTGTCAAGCCTTGCATTTGAAGAGATAAGGTGAAACATATACCATTTACCACCAATACCATTCACCATAAAAGGTTGCGCTTATACTTTTGGTAGATCCTCATTTATTTATAAGAACGGGACTGCAAAAATTTAAAAACCGGCCTTGCGTATGTGTATGTAGTATATGTATAAGTAAAGAATATACAAAAATTTTACTTAAAGATGGTGTAGTTTAGTTGGTGGGTAAAGGTGCTTTTATTATAAAGATTACGGATTCAAAATAGGGGTGTAAATGAGCCAAGCGGCTCGCGAGCTGCTCACGAGCCGCTCGGTCAAAGCTCGGTTCGAGCTCGGTCAAATTCGAATTCGAGCCGAGCTCGAGCGGCTCGTTTAATAATCGAGCAGAGCTCGAGCTCTAATGTCTTAGGCTCGTGGCTCGACGAGCCGCTCGCGAGATATAATAATAATAATAATAATAATAATAATAATAATAATAATAATAATAATAATATTAATATGTATACATATAATATTATACTTTATTTTTAATTGAAACATGAATTTAAAATCAAACAGGTTAAATTCGAGTTCAAAATCGGACTCGAACTTGACTTCGAGCATGAATTTGAGCTCAAATTCAAGCTCGAACTCGAGCTCAAGATCGAGCTCGAACTCGAACAATCGAGCTGCTCGAGCCGAACTCGAGCAGCTCGAAAATTGCCGAGCTCGAGTTCGAGCATCAAGTTAGGGTTCGAAATTTTTTTTAGGCTATGACATTTATGAGAAAGCCTCTCGGTACTTCGAAAGAATTTTTTTTGAATAAGTTATTAATAAGCTGCGATCCACGTACCGGTCACGAACCGAAAATTTTTAAGGATTTATATACAGTTCGAATTTTCCGAGAAAATGGATTATTAAGTACGATACGATTAAGCCTGAACTTCCTACTTAGTTCAAGAGAAATTTAAATGGACTGTAAGAGTGAAATTGTTACGAACCTTCGTACCTAAATTTTTCGCGAGATACCGAAAAATTCCCGATTTTAGTGGTTAATGACGGGATTATTTTTAGAATAATTTTTGTGTTAGAATTTTTCCGAATTAAGTTATAATCCTCCGAACTTTTATCTGATTTAACCCCAAACTGGCAAACTAAGTTCTACTCTTCAAGGATCTACCATGGGAATTTGACAAGTGTCATCCTTAATTACCACATAGTAAATTCATTAATGAAGTGTCATAAGAGGTATGGGATGGTATACTTGTTTCTTAATCTTCAAGCCAACCTCCCATCATCATCTCTCTCATCTCCCATTTTCGAAAATCATAAGGAAAAGAAGAGGAAGGAAACCTCATTCTTCTACATTGTGATCAAGGACTCGATAGCTTTCTCTCCAACACAAGTGCTCAATAATAGGTAAAAACTTTGGATTTGTTCGGTTAATATGACTAGAATCCTTCCTAGAACTTAAGTTTAAACTAAGGATTCATGAAAATGTTGTTATTATGGTGATTTTGTTTAAGATCTTTGGTGAAAGGTTTGAAGGAGAAGATCATCAACTTTCTACGGTTTTAAAATCTTCTTGGGAGGTAAGGAATCCCTTAAGTTGGTTTAGTCACTTAAAGGTGATCAAATGCTAGTAAATTATGTGACTAGGATTTTATTTGAAAATTATGTGTTAAGTTTATGGATCTACAAGTTGGCTCAAAAGACTACATCTTGATTTTTGGTAATTTTTTTGTATGCATGTTCATAGTTAACTTATGCATGTATATGTTGTGTTTACGTTCATTGAGGCTTATACTTGTGAAAATAGTGGAAAAACGGGGCGTTACAACCCAGTTTTTGCTGCCCGAAGTTGGCAGAATCGGATGGACGCAGCCTTGGACGCGCGTCCACCGCGCGTCCATCGGCGCCCAGGATTTCGGCATCGCGGCCGAGAGGCTGGACGCCACCACGGACGCGCGTCCGCGGGTGTCCGAGACTACGGCGTCACGGCCGAAAGGCCGGACGCAACCACGGACGCGCGTCCGCTGCGCGTCCGTGGCGCCCAGATTTTCGGCGTCATTTGCCGAACGTGCGGACGCGGCCCGGACGCACGCGTCCGCCGTTGCGGGCAACCGCGAGTCCGCGCGACGCGGAGCCGTTTTCGACTGAAGTTTTCCCCGATGTTTTTGCTCCCGAATGTTATGATGTTTGGAAGGCCTACGGGCAACCGAGTCAATTTTTTTTTTTTTTGAAAGCTCAAATATTATATTGTAAGTTATGTTCATTAACTTGGGAAAAAAATTGTGTTTTTAAGAAATAAATGTGACTCTTGTCACTTGGATTTTCATGGTGAAAAGTCATTAACAAATATGTGTTTTTTTGGAAATATATTTGGATAAGAATGATCGTGTGAGTCATCACACGAATATACTAATTAAACCCAAGGAAAGAAAGAATGTTTTGAAAACCTTAGTTTCTGGATAATGTTATTGATATGTTTGACTTCTTGGGAGGCTTGCGAGCCGGGGCCCGGAAGTTATTGAAATGTTTGACTTTACGGGAGGCCTGCGGGAGCCGTGACCCGAAAGTTATCGAGATGTTTGACTTCTTGGGAGGCTTGCGAGCCGAGGCCCGGAAGTTATTGAAATGTTTGACTTTACGGGAGGCCTGCGGGAGCCGTGGCCCGAAAGTTATCGAGATGTTTGACTTCTTGGGAGGCTTGCGAGCCGGGGCCCGGAAGTTATTGAGATGTTTGACTTTGCGGGAGGCTTATCAGCCGTGGCCCCAAAGTTATTGAGATATTGGACCTGCGGGAGGCATGAGTGCCACGGCCGAGGCTCTTGAAAATACTCCAAGTATGCCTTACACTTATCCAGGGGGAAACTAAGTAAAACTTTACTAACTATGAAAATCTAGTTACTCCGTAACTAGATTGAAGAATAAAATGTCACGAATTTTTGAACAGTAAAGTGTGTGTTGTTGAACTCTGTATTTTGAATTAAATGATGGAATTCTCGGAGAAGAAAGTATTATATACTGATGTCACTCATATACTATGCTATACTTTCTTTTGTTGATAATCTGATTGCAGGTAGATTGCAACTGATGGGTAAAGTTACAGTTTCTGAGTATTATGTTGTTTTCGAAACCTTTGTTTACTTTCGAGTGACAATGGATGTCCTTACTTAGCCGTCGTGCTAACTACACTTTATTGTGTCCTTTATCAGATGGAATCTAGTGTGGGCTCATGCAGCCCAGCGGACTCCGATCCATCGGAGTTCGAGTTCCCGGTCCTAGATTACGATGATTACGCCCAGTGCATACTTGATGGTGACCCGTACACACCCGGCTATGCACCAGATCCTCCTGGGCTGACTTGTACTCCCGATCCTGCTCCCACTGCTGTCTCACCAGCGGTACCGGTTTGGTCCCCGGCCCCTGTCGAACCGTTGTGTCCTTTTGACGTCATCCAAGCTAGTTATGGGTTTTATCCCATAGAGGTCTTACCCGATAGTGATCCTCTCGAGTTTGTTGTTCGCTATCCTTACCCGTGGGATCCGAGTCCCCCAGACTATCACGAGGAGTGGATGATGTATATCAATACTTGCAAGTTTCTGGACCACATCACCTGGTTTGAGGGTGAGTGGTACGTTGTTTGGGGCACCTACACTGGCCCGGTGTACCACTCGTTAGACTAGGTAGTGTCTAGGGTGGGGAGTCAAGTCTGATCTTTTGTGTATATATATCTTTTGTAGCTATGCCAGTTCTAGAATGACTAGCAAAGTCGGGTCTAGCTTAACTCTTTTGATGGGCTGTATTTAAAGCCTTGGTTCTTTTGGTAGCTAGTTTAGCTACACTTTATCGATGCTTATGAAAAATGCATATTAAGTTGATGGTTATGGTGATATAGTACAGTTTCCATGTCTTTAGCCTGTGCATCTAGAATAAACCCTATCTGCATGTGATTGGGTTTAGTCTAGGTGTGGCGGTAACTACTCCGGTTGTTCGGTACAGCCGAGTCGGGGTGTTACACCCCTAGTTCAAAACCTATTGTTGATATTTTATAAACATTTCCCCCTATATACCCTATACGAGTAATTTACAATCACACTTTAATTTTAATATATTTTATACTTATATTTATAACATGATTTTAACATGATCGTGTAGAAATAATAGGGACGATTTGACACAATTAAAAATGAAACATTTAGAGAAGAAGATTGTTAATTTTCTATTTTGCAGATGAAATACCAAAACTAACAATGTTATAAAGAGCCAAAGACTTTGTGGTTAAGTGGCATTCGGTGTTTCGATTAACACTCCCACATGGATGATGGGAGTGGGTTCGAGCCTTAGTGGAGTCAAATGTTGACTCGTTGACTTACCTTCAGTAGGTTGACATTGTAACAGAGTCAGTGAGTCAGTAGTACTCAAAAAACAATGTTATAAAGAGCAAAGATAATAAAATTTTGATAGAGTTTAATAGTTTTATTATTGCGGGGTCAGTAGTACTCAAAAAAACAATGTTATAAAGAGTAAAGAAGTAAAATTTTGATAGAGTTTAATAGTTTTATTATTGCAGGGGTTAATAATGAAACTTTCTTGGGAGTTTATATTGCAACGATAAAAAGTTATATACTCCATGTCAACTATGGATAACACTCTCACTGTCATATCACTCTTTAATATAATAATTATAAATGTTCAAAATATTATTAAGAAGAATAGATATAGACAGTGCTAAAAATTGCTACCTCCATCTCTAGATAGAGGAGATGGTAGCATCGGTACGGTTCTTATTCTTCCATCAAGGTTGATGAAGAATGTGGCTATACCTCTTTCTTCAAATCTATTTTTTAATTTTATGGTATTATTTTTTTAAATACATAGATGGAGGAGATGCAAAGATTGATGTGGAATTGTATTTGACATTTTTATTTTGTCTTAAATTTTATTCATGATTTGATCCAATTAGGATCCAAAACTGACAATGTTATAAAGAGAGAAGATAATAAAATTTTAAAATATCAATGTACTAATTAAGTAACATTTTAGTAGAGTTTAATAGTTTTATTATTGGAGAGGTTAAAAATGAAACTTTTTTGAAGAATTGGGGTGTATATTGTAATGATAAAAATTTATAGACTAAAACCGCTTGGCGCTAGCAATGAACAATTGAGGGGCAAGGCTAGTTCTAAGCATGTCTAACATGAGCGACTGCACAGGGCTCCCAATTTTTGGGGGCTTTACATTTTTTAAAAGAAATTATATGTATATATAGTATACAGAATTTCACGTGTTGATAACACTTTATTATTTCATTGACCCAGAGGTTTGAGCAATATGAAGTATATGAAGGAACTTTTGGTTTTTTGTTTAGTTATGACAAGTAAAAATTGATGGTTGATATGGATTTGAAGTCGCGTTGCATTTGTTTAGAAACAACTCTTAACAGAGATGAATAGTGTGGTGATATTGATGGAAATAAATTGTATTTTGAGCTAAAATTGCTTCAAGATATTTTATCGAAAGAAAAGATAGGGGTAGCGAGTATATTAAATTGATTGAAACGGATGAGTTGTTTTCCAATTGCTACTATTGCATATCGAATATTATTGACTATCCCAATTATTGTTTTCTCTTCAGAAAAGAGTTTTTCAAAATTGAAATTGTTGAAATCTTACTCACGCTCAAGTATGTTGCAAGAGAGACTCAATGGATTAGCTTTAATTTCCATTGAAAATGAGCTTTTGGAGGAAGTTGATATCTAAAGTTTGGTAGATGATTTTGCGTCTAGATGTGTGCGACGCATGTCACGTTTTAAATGAAATTTTAGATATATTTTTATACAATATTTATAATTTAAAACAACTTTTAACAACAATTATTTATATAGAGAAATTACTTTAAAAATGGCCAAATTTAGTTATTAAACAAGGCCCAATTTTTATTGAAACAGCCCTATTGAGGGGTATTTAACCACGCTCTTATTAAATCCAATAAATGGTTTGTTCACCATTTCAGACTTTGATTTTTTAGCGAAGCATTTACATCACAAACACATAGGTGAGTTTTATAGATGCAATAGGCGCCTGGTTGTACGGGAAACGGACAAATGGCTTGACAGTCTTCATCGGAGTGGCAAAACACAGGTTGCACATTTCTTGCCTCAGCCTCAAAGAAACCACCACCTACGTATACAAGCAATGAAATGCTTACCACAATTACAACAAATAATAATTACATTTATTAAGTGGAGAAATTCCATCTTCTTTAAAAAGGAAAAAAAAATAAAAAAAAGCTAGAGAAGGAAAAATAGATTAGAGAAAACATTTATTTGTACATTATTTTGGAAATAGAAAATAGGATATGTATAGATGAAAATAGTGAAAAAGAAAAGTAAATAAAATTAGAGAATATGATGTGGTGAAACGAAAAATTAAAGAATATGATTATTGAAGCAAACATAAAATTGAAATAAATTCATAAAATAACTTTTTGTTGGGAATAGGTCGGTAGGGAATCAAAGTATCATTGTTTGTCTAACTAGCAGAGTAATTTATCGGTGTGAAGTAATAATTTGTGAATAACAAGGAAACGAGAATATAGAAAAAGACTTACAATATTGAATGAGACAAATAATGAAGAGAATGTTCAATGCTTTAGAAGCCATTCTTGTGTATATTGATTTTTTTTTTTTTTTCACTTAGTCTATGTTACAATGAATAGGAGAATGAATTTGTATTTATATATAGTGGGAGGGAGATCAATACAAAACAACATAAATGGAAAAAAATATTCATATAGTTTTAAATAATTTGCAATTTTGGTAATTCTATCTTTTATATATATATATATATATATATATATATATATATATATATATATATATATATATAGATGTATAGAAAATATTGATTTTTATTTGCAAATTTCCCTTATAGAGTTATAGGCTATGAAATTTATTAATTCAAAGAAAACATAACACTAGAGATCACCGGTATAGAAATCACTAAATAAAGTATCAACTTTTTTCCTTTTTATGTTTGTTTATATTTTTGTTATTTTTTAAAATTATTTGTAAATTAAAATATTTTATGTTTAATAGTACTTTTAAATCATAGAAATATTATATTTCAATATAATAAAGGGAAAATTATAATTTATGCCTCTTACAAATATATCAATTATTATTGCCACCCCTTAATTATTAGTAATGAAAATGTTGCCCCTATATTTTCAAAACGTGACATATTGCTCCTCCCTTAAATTATTAGTGGTGTAAATGTGGTTACCCGCCGTTTTCCATGTTCGAAGACCACGTTACGTTGACAACAATGTTTCTCCTTTTTCTATTAAGAGGGGGGTAATATGATAAATAAAATTGACCTTCTACTGACTCGATTACAATATAGTTGTAACTGAATCACAGAGAGTCAGCATCGCTCCACCCCCTCCCACATAGGGGTACAACCGGGTGCCACTAGACCACAAGGTCATTGGGAGTTTAAGAATTATTAATTATACAATAATTATTACCCAAACTACAGGTCCGGGACTGGATAAGGACACAATGGGCTCATGTTGGGAGTCGCCTACCCCACGCCCTACGTATGTGCATGGCCGAATTTTAGGCCGTGCAAGATGGGCAACAACACATGACATCAATTTTTAGAGGCCCAATATTAATTTTTGACATAGCTAGAAATAAATTTTTTTTTTTAAAAAAAGAAAAATTGTAATTTATGCCCCTCCATAATATGTCAATTATCAATATCACCCCTGAATTATTAGTGGTGTAAATGTTGCCCCACAATTTTCAAAACAATACATATATTGTCCCTCCCAAGTGCAAATGTTGCCCCTCAATTTTTAAAACGGTACATATATTACCCCTCTCGTATGGTACGGGAGGGGCAATATATGTACCATTTTGAAAATTGAGGGGCAAACATTTACACCACTAATAATTCAGGTGTACATTGATAATTGACGTATTATGAAGGGACATAAATTACAATTTTTCAAAAAAAATCTATCTACAAATAATCTTAAAACTCATCAATTTTATCCCAAATTACTTCTTTCTCCTAATAATTAGGACCTAATTAATTGACCAAGGCAAAATCATTCTGTTTTCCAATGGCACAAATGATGTTTCAAGCCCTGAATCTGCAGAGATAACGTGAAACATGTACCATTTACCACCAATACCATTCACCGTTCACCAGTAAAGTTTGAGCTTATATTTTTGGTAGGTTCTCATTTATTTATATGAACGCCATCACAAAAATCCAAAATGGGACCTAGGTATCTATATATAGTATATGTATAACTAAAGAATATATAAAAATTCTGCTTAAAGATGTAGTTTAGTTGGTAGGTAAAAATGTTTTTATTATAAAGGTCACGGGTTCAAAATTTCTTGTTGATATTTTAAAAACATTTTTCCCCTATATACTCTATGAGAATTATTTATAACCACACTTTTAATATAATTTATACTTATATTTATAAATGTTTTTTTTCGTGAGCGTTATAATGAGTTATAAATGGTAAAGATTATATTTCTTGATTTCATTTTGGAAAAATCAAATTAAAAGATGGATTTTTATTAATGAATCATCATGTGAATGTCAAATCAATATAAAAAGTGTATGATTTATAATGTGTTTTTATTCAAACTATTTTATCCTACTAATTACGTTTCATATTTTGTTATGAATATTTTTTATCGTGTTTTAAAATATTTCAATTTCTCACCCTCAGTCAAAAAGTTTTTAGCTCTTTCATGTTTATAAGTTTTGTTTTATAAATTTTTATTAATAATTAACTTTTTATTTATTATGATAGCAATGTCATTGTTTGTAAGTCTATTTAATTTTAAATTATTTAATCTTTTTTATAACTATAATTATTTATTTATGAAAACACTAATGCATTTATTGATTATTTTATATTTAGAAAAGCATGTATAATTTTTTCATGATTATTGTTGTGTATGTAAAATTTTTAAAAACCTGTGAATCTTATTTCGAAGTTATTTGATATTAGTATTTTTTTCCCTTATCTAATTTAAATTTTAGGTATAAAACTATATGTTAACTTATGGTACGGTAAGGCCTATGTCTTTTCTGTCATGCCCCAAGTCTATAAAATGATAGGACCGAGAGAACTATCAACTATACTTTATGTTTTGAGTACTATTGACTCTTGTTACAAGAGCCATATACTTTATTTTTTGAGTACTATTGACTCTGTCGTCTCCACTGAGGCTCGAATCCACCCCTCCCATGTGGAGGTGTAACCGGATGCCACTAGACTACAAGGTCTTTGACATCAACTATACTTTTTTTAAAAAAAAAAAAACTATACTTTTTAATATAATATGAATTCTATAATTATGAATTTTAAGATTTAAAAAATGATATACTATTATTTTTAAAAACAAATATTTTAATATAACTATGATTTTAGCATTGAATAGTAATATTGGTCATTTAATTTCTTTTTGCAAATCACACACACACACACAAAAACTGTTACGAGTCTATTATTGTGTTAGATTAGAACTCTTTTCCTACACTTGTATTTATATTCTGATTAGTTCTCTGTTGGTGGTTCTCGTTAGACATACGGCTGCGTCTTGTTATCAGCGGTATTCTCAAGCTCCTGGACCTCAGGCAGTCAAGCTCATATGGTCTATACTCTATACTGCAAATGATGTTGGTTCTGTTGGTCTACATAATTGGTTTCCTGACACTAGTGCTACAAATCATGTTACATTTTATGCTTCTATAATGCCTTCCTTGGCTAGTTACAATAGTCCTGATACGCTCCGGGTTGGAAACGGTTCAAGTTTGCCTATTAATGGCGTTGATCATGCTTTATTTTCCACTAAGTCTCGTTCTTTTAAATTGTTTGATGTTTTGCATGTTCCTGGTATTTTTGCATCATTATTGTCTGTTTAGCGTTTTGCTAGTGATAACAATATCTTTTTTGAGTTTCACCTTCATTTTTTTTCTTGTGAAAGATCTTATAACCAAAGCGGTGCTATTTAAAGGCCGAACTTCAAGAAGTCTTTACACATGGCCTATGCCACATTCATGTTCTAGTGCATATGTTGCTGCTCGTGCTTCACCATTGGTCTAGCATAATCGACTAGGACATCCGCTTCATCGTGTCTTGAACCAAATTTTGAAGTTGCATACTGCTGACTCTTCTAGTGTTAGAGTTAGTTTGTTTCTTTGTTCGTTCGTCTTGTCAGCTTGGGAAATCCTCTCGATTTCCTTTACATATACTGATATTTGGGGCCTGCGTGTAATACACCTAAATTCTAGTTAAGGAAAACATCACTAACGGGTAAATAAATAGAATACTCATAACTCAAAAGGGAATTCAAATGTAGAAGCTCATAACATCTCTAGAGTTTAGGGGTGCCACGCCACATTTGGTCAACCGAAGCCCAAATGCTAATGCTACTATCTACAAACCCAATTACAATTATTCTGTTATTCCAACATCCACATCATGCACTACTACAATTAAATACAAGTTCCAAAGCTACCTCATCGATACCATGATCAATACCAAGGCTTACGGGCTCTATGTGGTTTAGAAAATACATAATAACAAAATTAGTAAAATTGCTAAGTAAGCTCTACTCCACCCTATAAAATAAGTACATTTATAGTTTTGAAAATAGATATACTTTGTGAATATGTTTTAATACTTAAGTAAATAGTACTTTAGAAAACATTTAGGCAAAGGCTTATAAAGAGTATTTAATTTCCAAAAGGATTTCCAAGGTAAAAGAGAGGAATTTTCAAAAGGTTTAACTCACTCGCATAAAAAATATATATACTTTGCCAAAATAATTTTTCCAACATAGCTTAAGTATTAAGGTTAACACACACTCTATATTCAGAGTAACATTAAGTTCATATAGGGTAATATAATAACTTTATAAACCATCACTGCTCACTTTCAAAATAACATAAGTACAGAGGATTCATAAACTAATAATACCTATTATAATAACTCTTATCCAATACTCATTTCAAAACATAACCCCTTCCAAAGATCATTTCCAAAGTATAGCTATATGGAGGGATTCACAACAATATAATCATTTCAAGATATTGATTTTCTCAATGTCATTCTCAATAATAGTGGCTCCATAATAGTGGCCATTTAATTTCATGACGATATTAAAAATAAATTTATGTCAATTTATGTTGTTTTTATATGTTCCTCTCTATAATAGTGGCTCTTTAATCCAGACTTATGTAAAATCTCGTGACGATATTAATAATAAAATTATTTCATTGAATAATTACGTTATTACAAGCGTAACAGTACAACTTTTTTGAGAGATCATATAATTTCAACCATTGATCATTCTATGCCGTTCACACAAGCACACAAATGAGTATCTGGAAAACAAATGTCTTCTGTGGTTGGCTTTGGGCAAACAAATAACTGACAGTCTTCATTGTTGTTGCAAAACACTTTTCTCACATTTCTTGCATCAACCTTATCAAAGATCATACCTACATAAAATTCCAAGAATATTCACCACGATTATATTTGATATTATGATAAAATATTTACTTTTGTAGTGATTATATTTGATATTATGATTGCAAAAAAGGTGGATATATATGATTCACTATAAAAAAAAATTACATCTTTCTCACCACCCAATAATAAGTAGGTAAAAATTTTCACAAATTTGAATAACTTTTCAGCTAATCAGAAATTCAGGCCGACATTGATGGGAGGTCAGAAATATGAGATTTCCAACAATATATAGTTAATAGGTTAAGTTTATGCTAGCTTGTGATCAATCTACATCATCACTGTGAGAAAATTGAGAATTTTCAACCACCAAAAAAGTAAGACAAAATTTTCACAATTTTAACCAATTTTAAGTGGTTAGATAGAAATTCTGATCATCATCGACGAATGATGGGAAACATTAACTTTTTTAGTAACGGTGAATAGGTTAAGTTTATGATTGTGATATCATTTCTAAATAACAAGGAAAGATTAAAAATACTTACAAGATTGAACAATGCAAATGGCTAAGAGGAATGCCAACAACTTAGATGCCATCCTTGTAGGAATTAATGTTTATCCTTTTGCTTACTATATATGTTACTATGGAGAATGCAATTCTATATGTATTTATAGTGAGAGGACCAGGCCAACTGTCCAATCAAAAGAGGTGTCTACAATTCAGCAAGGAAATTAGTCATTGTTATAAAATATGAAAAAAAAAAAGAATTAATTACTAACATGTTAAGATATACTATCATTTTAAAATCATGTTAAGGAAATAAGGAAAATATTTTCTGCTTTATAATTTCCCCTAACATGCTTATTGCATGAAAGTATGACACCATTTTGCCGTCTCTCAAAATGCATGTAAATTAAACATGCCTATTTATAGGCTTAGAATTTGACAGTTTGGAGGAGTTAACCATCCAACTGGCAACTGCTTTGTGGATAAAATTCAATTTCAAAATTAAAAAAAAATTAAAGAAATTTTATCCTTAATTAATATATATAGCAAACTGCCAGAATATTTCCACTTAAAAATTGGACAAATTTGTGTGCAAATTATGAGTCCGAATTGGACTTTAATTAACATAATTACTATAAAGTTTATCATTTCATTACTCCAATATTCCAGCATAAAACAGTTTACTAATTTATTCAACAAAATTAATTCATTTATAATTTTGCAAGCCCAATCGTGATAAAATAATTACTTCACGATTAATAATCTTTATCTGTGATCCAACATTTGATGTGATTATTTATATACTCCACAACTTCAAATAATCACACGAATGTTATATCACATGTATACATACATAATGAATATTAGTTTCTCTATAAATTTTCTAATAACCCTGGCCTCATCCATTTATAGAGAAAATAATCACTCCCTGGCCTCCTCCATTTATAGAGAAAATATTCAAAACTAATGCATAAAGAAAGTATGTTGAAGATTGAAATTTCCATTAGTCCAGCACACTTTGACATTATATAGAATTGTAATAGTGGCTAGGCCTTAAACCAAACACTTACGATTATATAATGACAGTACATTACGCACCAGTTTTTACTTGATTTACCCAAGCTCCTTGACACTTTGAAAAGTCATGTGTTCATATCCATTCATGACTACATACCAAGTAAAGCCCAACCTTGAGGAAGCGGCTACACTTTGTACTCACATAGATGAACCCTTTAATTTCACCATTACATGTTTTTGCACAAAGTATATGGGCAAATGATTCATTAATTAAGAAAAACATCAACCTCCCTTTTCATGCGGAATCAAGCACTATTTTCTTGGGATATGATTTTAATTAAAGCTCTCGCGCTTACAATCACAAAATGAAGTACTGGCTTGTCTACATTGAACTCAAGACCTAACATTATATTAGACGTGAGCTGAGCTTTCCTTCACTTGTAAATAAATAACTTAACTTTTACGACATATCCGCTTGATTATTTTGTATTTTAACAACTATTAGAAATTCTTTAACCTTGGACTTCGATATGTCCATAAAACCCATACAAAATAGTCAATTTATCATTCTATATTTCTATCACAACATTGATCCTCCATACAACACCTTCAAAATAGTGCAGTTTTAAAAGTTAACAACCAACCACTCCATAGTGAGTTGTTGAGTCACCATATATAATTTACTCCTTTACTATCTTGTTAAGATGGATTAGGGAGACCATGAGAGAATTTCACCCTATATGTTTTAACATTCGACTCAATTTGATCATTTTAAAAATCTATTAACAATGATCAATTTACTCATTTTATAACCCGCATTGTCCATGTGGACATTTGACCTACTTGTTTTCCACTTGTAATAACAACAACAACCTACCAAATATAACATTTAATTTCTTAATTCACATAATAATTAACAATAAATTATACAATAATTATGCACCGTAATTGATTTTATTCTTTTAGGCTTTCAACTAATTAAATTATCAATTATTTGTCAAGTATTTTGTAATTTGATGGCTTCACTATTACAATTTCAAACGAAAGGTCAATGAATAATCATTCTTCCTGCCCACATAAAAAATCAATTATTTATTTCCTTTTATGTGTATCAAAAATTCACAACCATTCTTCCTACCCACATCAAATAATAACAATAATTAAGGGCTAAATGTGAAAAATATGCCATACTCGTTGGATATTTTGATACCAAGAACAATAATTAACACGACGTTTGGTTGGAGGGAATTACAATTTCTTTCCCACTTAATTCCCACCTAATTCTAAATGCAACAAAATTCCTTCGTTTGGTTGGAGGTCGGAATTGCAATTCCATGGAATTGCAATTCCCTCATTTTCATGGAATTAGAATCCCATGGCCACCCATGGGATTTTAATTCCATGGATTTTAGGAAGAAAAAAAGATAGTTCTGAGACAAAATTACTCTTCCATTTTTTAACCTAAAATTGATAAATGACCTTCTCTTCTAAATTATAGCGTGTATTATTTTTCGACTTCACTTTGTGTATGTTCATTTAATTTAAATCTTTATATGCAACAACTATTCAAAAATTACATTCTTTATATACAGAACTCTTCAAAATTTACATTCTTTATATGCAACAACTCTAACAATTTGTGAATTAATTTGTCAATAATAATAATAATAATAACAACAACAACAACAACAATGGCATTTTGGACTTTATACTACTTGTTCCCTCTCAATTCCCATGTATACCAAACATTGAAATTGAAATTTCTAGTAATTTTATTCCTGCAAACCAAACACTGGAATTTAAACTCACACTTTATTCCCGCATTATTCTTTTTCCATGGAATTGCAATTCTTTTCCCACCTAATTCTCTCCCTCTAACCAAACGCCCCGTAAGATGACAAAAATTAGATAACACTTACACAGGTATGAACTAAGTTTACTTTCCTAAAAGTTTCTTATTAATCATTTATCAAAGCAACAGGATAATTAAACAAGTAAGAACTTTTGAGATACAAGGAAAGTGTAACCACACTCTTATTAAAATTGAGAAGATATTGCCTCCTATTTCGTCTAAGAAATGGTTTATTCACCATTTTCAAACATTGATTTTTTTTAGCCTAGGAATTATACGACAAACACATAGGTGAGTACTTTGGTCGCAAAAGTCGTTCGGAACTGGAATCGGACAAATGTTTTGGCATTCTTCATCGGACGAACAATACACATGTACCACATTTCTTGCCTCAGCCTCAAACAAACCACCTAAATATACAAGCAATGAAAAAGAAAAGTAAATAATACATTTACTTGTATATTTTTCCAAATAAAATATAAATAGTGAAAAAAACAATTAAAAAATTGGATAAAGAAAAGCAGAAATAAGGAGTGAACAAATAAAAAAATATAAGTAGAGAATGCGTTTGTTTTTACATTTCTGTAAATAGAGAATATGGTTATTGAAGCAAAAATAAAATTTAAATAAATCTCTACAATAACTTTTTTGTTAAGAAATAATAATTTGTGAATAACAAGGAAAAAAGAGAATAGAAAAAGACTTACAATATTGAATGAGACAAATAATGAAGAGAAATGCCAATGCTTTAGAAGCCATTCTTGTAGATATTTCTATGTTACTACATACTATGAATGAATAGGAGAATGCATTTGTATTTATAGTGGGAGGGAGGGAGATCAATACAAAACAATAGAAATGGAAAAAATATTCATATAATTTTAAATAATTCATAATTTTGGTAATTCTATCTTTATATATATATATATATACAGAAAATTTTGATTTTTATTTGCAAATTTTCCTTGTAGGCTTTGCAATTTATTAATTTGAAGAAAACATAATGCTAGAGACCTATACATAAATCAGTACATGACGTATTATTAATTTATTGAATACTTTTTTATATTCCATCTGTCTCATTTTACCTGTCTATTTATTATTCATTGGTCAAATTATCAATTCTTTCTTCTTCTTTTTTGTACAACAAGACCAAAATTCATACTCCATATATCCTTGGTAAGATTTAAACTCTGCACTCTGCGACTGCTAGCAAATCAAAACTTATAAGATTTTTTTAGGAAGCCAAAACTTATAAGATTAGTTACATAGCATACACGGTATTTATTTTAGGCCATTTAATTTGACATTTAATATTCAATTAATTGAATTTTATTTTGTTGAGAAATAAAGTCTATAGTTACTTATGTGTATTTATTTTATGTAATTTAATTTGACATTTATTATCTAATTGACGAAATTTTCAATTCTTGATTCTCCATCAATTCTTCATTCATATTTATAAAATCTTGTCCATATGAACAATTCATTGATTCTTTGAGGCAGATTATTAACAAAGACACAAATTTTTTTTTTTAAAACAACAACAACAAAGACACAAATCGAGACTTTGCAGTAGCAGTGTGGTAGTTTCATTCAATATGGTGGACACTAGTCCTCTTACCTAATGAGTTGTTGAGTCATCGTGATTTACTTTTTTACTATTTTGTTGAGGTGAAGTATGGATCATGAGAAAGAATTTCACATTTGCCGGCAAATCTATAAAATTTTGGCTAAAATGTCAATTTGTCCCGGGGTGTTTTGTCCAATCTTTTTTAATTGTCAAATTCACCCTATATGTTTTAACATTTGAGTCAACTTGGTCATTTTAAAAATCTATTAACAATGATCAATTTATAACCTACATTGTCCATGTGGACGTTTGACATTTTGACCTACTTGTTTTCCACATTTAATAACAATAACAACAACAACAACAACAACAAAGAGTCAATATCCCGCCTCTATATTGAGACTCAAACTCACAACCTCCTATACGAGATGCAACTTGATGTCACTAGACTACAAGATCTTGGCAAAAAAATTAATTATTTATTTCCTTTTATATGTATCAACAAATTCCTACCCACATCAAATAATAATAATTAAGGGCAAAAAAAATATGACATGCATGTTGGATATTTTGATATGGCAAAAACAAGGATTAAGATGATAAAAACTGAATAACATTTTCAAGGCATGAATTAGGTTCACTTTTCTAAAAATTTCTTATTAATCATTTATCAAAGCAACAAGATAAATTTGTGTCCACTGAAAAATTGGACAAATTTGTGTCCAAATTATGAGTCCGAATTTTGACTTTAATTAACATAATTACTTGTACATATACATGTATATGCATACAATATACACCAAGTGCTATAAAGGCCAGCATTTCATTACTCCAATGTTCCAGAATATTTCTAGCATAAAACTGTTTACTAGTTTATTCAATAAAATTAATTCATTTGTAATTTCTCAAGTTCAATCGTGATAAAATAATTACTTCATAATTAAAATTTTTTATCCATCATCCAATATTAGATGTGATTATTTATATATTCTGTAATTTCAAATAATTAAATAAACGTTAGATTATATGGAGATATATAATGAATATTAGGTTCTCTATAATTTTTTTAAGAATACTTAGGATACCAAAAATGGGAAAAAGAATCTCAAATTTATTATTGTGTTTTAAAGAAAAGAAAACATTAATAAAAGAAAACGGACCAAATAGAGTTGCATGTGACATTGACAGAGGTTTGTTTTTTTATACACACGAGGATCAAGAACATATGACTTCAAACCCAATGCATCAGACTAATATTAAAGTGTTTTTTGTTTTTTTTTTGGAAACACTAATGTTAAAATGTTTAGACACCGTTCCCGCCACTTAATTACAAGACAAAATTTGCCGCCACTTAATTACAAGACAAAACTTGAATGTTATTGGCAACTTCAACTGGTTATTTATTAGATGAATTTTTGGCATAAAATGACATTTAAGTTACTATTTATTGTATAAATATATGCAAAGTTTATTTTTTATTTGGGTTGGGTGAAATTAGTTTGCACTTTTCGTAGTAAGACGAAGAAATTGATATATTGTACGTTCAAAGCAGATAGATGAATGATAAATTATTTTCAAAGTGAAAACATTTGAGTTAGAAAGTGAATGTGAAAAGACATGCATAAGCATTTGTCCTAGGAGAGTTTGCACCACTATATATACAACAAGCTTTTAAAAAAGTTGAATTGTACAATATAAAGGTTATCTTTCACACGAGCCCGCCTCAGCAGGGTCGGTTTTTTATTTGAGAATTGATTTGTTTTAGGATTAATTTTAGATTTTTTTTTTATTTTTTAAGTAGTTAGGTCAAAAATAAATATTGGGTCCCCTAAAAATTGAGACCTTGTGTTGTTGCTCATCTTGTGTAGAAACTGTAAGCTTGATATTTATTCACAGCAATGAAGCAAAATATATAGAGTACACAATCAGAAGAAAAAAAATCAGTTATAACAACCTATACAAAAACTAAGCATAAGCCAAAAGAATATGTTAGAATAAAACTAAACAGAACTGGAATAAAACTAAGACTCAATATCTTGCCCGCCCTAAAATTCGGTCATGTGCCTAAGGAAGTAACAAATCAGTTCTTCTGAAAATTTAATTTATACAATGAGTTTTAATAGTTTTGATTTAGAACACAATTAATTAATTAATTAATTTAAAATTAGTTATAAGTTTTACTTTAGTAACAGAAACAAGATGCACGATTTAATTCTTATTAAGGGCTAAAAAGAGCTATGATGTATTAATAATGTATTATATATTTTAACTGCAACTAAACATTTGACACAAAATGTCAACATAACATCAACAGATGTTTCTTTCATTGTTCTAACGTACGTGTCAAATGGAACGATTCATCCCGTGGCACAAACATTTGGTGACTTCCCAAAATGGGATTTTGACTCAATAATATCAATATTTAATAGTGTACTAATTACTAACAATTAAATTATGAGATGGAACAATTGATTTAGTAGTCTCATAGTTTTTAGTTTGAGAGTTGTATATTACCTTTTTTTTTTTTGTCAGACAAAAATCACAAAAAGCATTTTAATGTACTTTTTTTTTATTCAATCAAGAAGGATTATGATTGTGAGACATCTTTAATATTGTATCATACTAGAAAGAATTTTAAATTCTCAATCTCTTAATGAGATAAGAGTGCACGACCAAATGTTAGCATGTGCCCTTAAATAGAGATCGCAAACTTAGTAAATAAAAGATTTTGAAATGTCCCTTGCTGTTAGTGTTGATGGACTTTTGCTCTAAAGTGTCTAGTCTGACAGCTCACGAGCAATACAATATACATACTATACACTGCACTCTCTTCTCTCCCCATATTTTCCCTCTGCTTTTCTTCCCTTCACCTCAGAAACTTCAAACCCCTCAAAACTGAAAGCCGTACACATACATTTTCAAGAAACTGAAAGCCTTCACAGTGGTTGAACCAAGATGAGGGATTGCAGCAGTTTGTGTGTTCTTATGGTGGGTGTTTTGATGGTGATATTGCCATTACATGGTGTAAATGGGGACAGCCCTTACAGATTCTACACCTGGAAAATCACTTATGGTGACATTTACCCTCTGGGTGTTAAGCAACAGGTGCTCTATTCTCCCCCCCTTTTAGCCTTTTGACCTTCTTTGACATTGGGTTTTACTTTTCTTGGAAGAAAAATGTGTTCTTTGAACAATTGGTTTTGTTTTTGCAGGGAATCTTGATAAATGGGCAGTTTCCAGGGCCTCAGATTGACTGTGTTACCAATGACAATTTGATTATCAGTGTCTACAACTACTTGAGTGAGCCATTTCTCATTTCTTGGTAAGGCTTCTGTGTTCCAGTCTCTGCAAATGGGCATACATTTCAAGTAAAAGTGCAATCTTTGTGCAGTGTTGAGAGATGGGATTGGTGTCTTTTGTAGATTGGTTAGCTGAGGAGTTGACATTTTTTATTCAGATCTGTTTTCTGTGTTGGGTTTCTAAGTTCTTTGTGTTTTGCTTATAGCCTTATACTCTTTTTATGGCCTGTGCTCAAGTTATAGACTCTTAAAAGGCAGTGAACTGTATTAAGAAAAAGGTGATTATAGGGACAACCAAAGTCAAGTTGGTCGAGCTAAGGAGCTGATAGTTTTGTAACTATTTCAAGTTCGACTTCTAGTGAAACCAGCCTTTTGAGTTTTGGCTTGTTTACCTCCCTGTGGTCTTTTACTGGTTTACCTATGCACACTCGAGTAGTGGCTGCTTGTCACCCAAAAAAAAGGTGATTCAATCTTTTAGTGTTGTTCGGTCCATGTGTATTTAGCCCAATTGAGTGATACTAGCCCAATCTAAGATTATAACAGTCCTCTTGGGGTTGGTTTAACCCTTGTAATCTTTTGTCGGCTAGAGTTGCGTGTTACCCAAAAAAAGGTAATTCTTGGTTCAATCCAACCAAGTTGGTTGGACATTGATTGGTAATCATTCGGCAGGTATTTAATGGTCCTCTTGGGATTGGTTTAACTCTTTGTGATCTTTTATCAGTTAGAGTCACAAGGCAGATTTCACTGCATACCTTCAGGTAGTGGTTGCAGGCATCGGGCTTTCCTCTAATTAAAGAAAAAGGAAGGCTATTCTTTTGCAAGTCTTGAAAAGTGAAGAACACCTCTCCCTTTTTCCTCTCTTTTTAGTCCTTGGGGAGACAGACATTGTGGGTAGAAATGATACTTTAAATCTTGTGTGCCTTTTCCATGTGGTTAGGTCTTTTGTGTGTCAGTTCTTAATGTTCTGGTTTCTTTGGAGGTGATTGAATGAATGCACTAAAAAAAGTCTAATGTTAGGTAGTGATCTATTGGTCCCTTAATCTCAGCCGTACATCACATTTCTTTCTCTTAAATCAACCACTGCAGCAGCAAGCAGATGTTCCATGTACCAGATATGACATTAGAGCTTATTACCTACTTCATTTGTTAGTTTATAAGTCTCCCAATGCTTAAAATACTTCAAAACAGGTTTCGGGGCAGATTTGGGTACCCGCAAGTAGTAATAAACAGGTTTGGGACTGATACGGGTAATGTTTAGATGTGTTCGGGTAGTGGTATAAGTAAATTTGGATTCGGGTAGCTTTGAATGGACCAGTACCCTACTCGTCATTCCTGACAATTGAAACATGTGCTCCATCTCAACTAAAAGCCTAAGCTAATAGTTGGATTGCACATTTATGTTTATATATTATATGCTCAACACTGACGGGCTAATCCCGTTGGCTATTGATCATACGTTGAGTAAATATGGCATTGCACCTATGCTTATGATACCGCAACAATAGCTCTTTCTCAAGAAACACATTACACATACTACCTAGTTTAGTGATGCTTTGAAAACTTCAGAGTATAAGGTACACAACTTGTAAGATTGCAAATGCTCGTTGTAACGATTATTTGGCTTGTCCATTGAACCTTCAGGAATGGCTTACAGCAGCGGAGGAATTCATGGCAGGACGGGGTATATGGCACCACCTGTCCCATTCCTCCCGGGAAAAACTTCACTTATATGCTCCAAGCGAAGGACCAAATAGGTAGCTATTTCTACTTCCCATCGCTTCGGATCCACAAGGCTCTCGGAGGATATGGTGCCATCAGAATCTATAGCCGTCCTCTGATCCCTGTACCTTTCCCCCCACCTGCTCGGGATTATACTTTATTAGTTGGAGATTGGTTCAAACGAAGCCACAGGGTACGTAAGCACTTTAAAATGTATGACATTACACATTTACACACGCACTTATACACGATTTTGAATGTGGTTTGTGGTTTTGCAGCAATTGGTGTATATCTTGGACAGTGGTCATAATCTTCCCTTCCCCGATGGGCTAATAATCAATGGTCGTGGCTGGAATGGATACACTTTTATAGTCGATCCAGGTTTTGAACCCTAAAATTCTTATGCTTTTATGGTATTATATTGTGTTATCTTAGCTCGTTTTCTCAGCTGTTGGGCTTGATAACCTCGTGTTTACGTGCAGGTAAGACGTATAGATTCAGGATATCGAATGTCGGGCTAGCTACATCGATTAACTTTAGAATAGAAGGGCACACAATGAAGCTGATAGAGGTCGAAGGATCCCACACGCTGCAAACCACGTTTACTAACCTCGACATCCATTTAGGCCAGTCGTATTCTGTTTTAGTCACAGCTGATCAGCAGCCCAAAGATTATTACATTGTAGCTTCCTCGCGCTTTACCTCTAGAGTGCTCACCACGACTGCAGTTCTCCACTATAGCAACTCGTTTGTGAAAGTCTCGGGGCCTCCCCCGAGAGGGCCTACCACTCAAATCGACTGGTCTCTTAACCAGGCAAGATCTATTCGGTAAGTTCTCTCAACTTTTACCTAAATTTGCATTATTAGTTAACATTTTTACATTTCTTGAAGAAGTTAGAAGTCTCGGTTTGAACCATTTGTGCATTTGCCAAAGATTTCGTTTTTTTTTTTTTGTTTTTTTTTTTTTGTTGATTTGTGGGATCAGTTGGAACTTGACTGCTAGCGGGCCAAGGCCAAACCCGCAAGGATCTTACCACTATGGACTGATCAAACCTGCTCGAACAATCATGCTTGCTAACTCCGCCCCTTACATAAATGGAAAGCAGAGGTATGCTGTGAATGGTGTCTCGTATGTGAATCCCGACACCCCTCTGAAGCTGGCGGATTACTTCAACATCGGGGGAGTCTTCAACCTCGGGAGCATCCCCGACTCACCAAACGGAGGAGGCGCCTATCTTGGAACCTCGGTTATGGCTGCAGACTTCAGGTCTTATGTCGAGATCGTGTTCCAAAATTGGGAGGACACTGTCCAATCGTGGCATATAGATGGATATTCCTTCTTCGTTGTCGGGTAACACTACTAACACTAACACCACTTTTTTTTTTTTAGTACTACTGACTCTGTTACAATGTAGTATCTGTTCATAACTACTTTCTCAATCTACTGAAGCACAAATAGTCAACAGTAACACCACTCTACTAACTCAAAATCAATAAAACGAAGAACTCGGTTTTTGCTCAATTTATCCTTACACCCTTGTCCCGGGGCGATGAACAGGATGGATGGAGGACAGTGGACTCAAGCTAGCAGAACCCGCTACAATTTGAGAGACACGGTTGCACGCTGCACAGTTCAGGTAATCGTTTTTTAATTCTGCAGACCACGAACTAATTCTTGAACCCCGATTTAACATGTTTGGTGAAATTAAGGTTTACCCGAAATCATGGACTGCAATATACATGGCATTGGACAATGTTGGGATGTGGAACATAAGATCTGAAGACTGGGCAAGGCAGTATTTGGGCCAGCAATTCTACTTGAGAGTTTACTCCCCCACACACTCTTATAGGGATGAACTTCCCATCCCGAAGAACGCCCTTCTCTGTGGCCGAGCTAGAGGGCGCCACACCAGACCATTTTAGGACACAACAAAAACTCGGGGTCTGTCACGAGGGCGTGGCACAGGTACATTCATGATTCATGCCATCAAACAGCAAGAGAAGAAGCTCAACTCGAGCTGCGATTTCTCGTCTTTTTTTTTTTTTTTTTCTTTTCCATTTAGAAACATTGGTTTAGTTTAGTAGGGAGAATGCAGTGAGTAGACTGTGAACTGATGATTGATTCTTGGTTTCCACCCTTCAAGAAAATTTCCAGTTTTCTTCATAGTTTTATCACTGTTGGTCTGTTCCATTGTACTGTGCCACATAATGGATGTTCTACTGTCATCATATTTGTTGAGATAAACAAGAACAAGAATAAAAAATAATGCCAAAAAGTAAAAAAGATAAGATTTAAGTGGTTTATCAATGTGCTTAAGTGGCTAAATCTACAGAATAAGGTGTTCTTTTACTAATTGTTATGGTAAAACATCCATGTTACAAGCAACATATAAAAATATTTATATGTAATGGTGTTGGACTCTATTTCGCTATGTGAACTTCTTCTCGCCAAGTTACTTTACTCGGATCGGTTTCATTAAACACCTATCATTTGGGGGTGGGGTGGGGTGGGGGTTGGTTTCTGTAATTCGGTTAATTTGGTTAATCAATTGAGTTATATGAAAAAATATTGGTTCAATTAATTTGATAATATGTATCTTAGTTGGACGATTGATTTTACTAAATTGAAAATTAAATTGATTAAGTGTGGGTTATGTTTGGTAGTATATTATACGTAGTATTTATTTTGTTGAAGCTAGGTGCAAAGAGATCTAAAGATAAATTAATACTAATATGCACAACAACTGCACAAGACATGCACGTTATCTGAATGGCTTACCACCTACAACCATATAATGTGATGGCATTTCGATTACTATTCTAGAATATATACTATATCTTTTAGACGTGATATAAATAGTCATCAACTCAACCCCTCTTTCTCTAGCTTCAATTCTTCTTTTTCATTCACCATGAATGAAAGCTCTCAAAAAGGGTCTCCATTTCTTCCATTCTCCTCCTCTAGCATGAGGGTTTCGCCGGAAAACAGTAGGCTGCCAGCGAGGAGCTCCAAGCCATTGTTGAAGGAGCAAAGGCCTTATTGATGAGCTAGAGTGCAGATGGAAAAAGTCACAGCCTGGATGGATATATAAAAGCTAATGTGGACGCAGCGATGAAAGCAATTTTGAATTTGTATGAATTGGATGCAGCCTTGGTCAAAATTATTCATGTATTGTAATATGAATTTGTAATAATATTGTCTTTTTGCTCTAAATTTATCTGCTGTTATGATTGCATTGAAATTTAGGGTGTGTTTGAAAAGCAGGAAAATGACTTCTGAAAATGTTTTCTGGAAAATGAGTCATTTTTCAGAAAACATTTTTTTTCCGGTGTTTGGTTGTGTTCTGGAAAACTGTCTTGGTGTGTTTGGTTCATTTTCTGGAAAATGAGTAGAATTTTATAATTAAACATTTTAATTTTTTATTTAGAATATGACAATAATAATACCTATAATAATAATAATAAAATAGCAATTTTAAATATAATAAAAATATAATTAAGAAAAAACAATTTTATTTCAATAAGCAAAAATAGTATTTGACTAATTATATAAATAAGAATACGTAATGTTATTGTCCAAAAAATAAAATAAACAAAGTTATTTATTTATTAACAAAAAAAAAAAGAAGATAAAGCCTTTGAGAAAAAAAAGAACACATTTTGTTATTTATTTATTAACAAAAAATAATAATAATTATTATCTCATTAAATATAATAAATAGTATATAATGCATATTTTCATCATCTCTTCAATGAACGATGATGGTGACCGACGAGTCCTTCTCCAGATCCGGCGAAGCAGCGATGATGAGGTGCGGCGGCAACCATCTCCTCTGTTCTTTTCTTCTCGTAGACGAGAGGCGACATGGTTGGTAAAAATTAAATATTTTATCCATTTTGGTATTTAATAAATTAATATAAATTTTCAATATATATTGATAACAATAGATAATTTGTAACTAAAATCATTTAATGATAAACTAGTATTTTTACCCGTGCGGCGTTGCACGTGCGTTGTACAAAATAAATTTATTATAATATTTTGATCGATATACAATTATATAAATTATAACAATGAATATTATATAGTTTAATTGATGATCAAAATGTGTTGGATTGATTATGTTTTCTGATGTTATCAATTCTTGAATTCGAGCAAATAATTAACCAATTATCCTTGCGATGCACAAACAAAATATTTTATTATATATTTAGATAATAAAATTAAAGATTAAATTATAAATAAAATTTACGGTTTTGATCCTTCAATTACTGACAAATAATCAATAATTCAATCCTTCAAATAGGCAAATAGTCATCAACTCAACAACCCCTCTCCATTTCTTCCATTCTCATCCTCCAGCATGAGGGTTTCGAAGGAAAACAGTAGGCTGCCAGCGAGTGGTGGCACCAAAACTTATGCCAAATCCAAAGCCCCCCGTCTTCAGTGGACGGAGGAGCTCCACCGCCGCTTCGTGCATGCAGTGGAGAGGCTTGGAGGAGAAGAGAGTAAGGAATTCCACCATCTCCATGCACATTCACTAGCAAGAAAATTAAATCCATGTATTGTAATATGAAATATGAATTGCCGGCAAATTATACTGTGCACCATGGAAATGTGCACCACGTACCAAAACGACGTCGTTTTGAGTATTATAAACTAATCGTCCGTTTTTTTTGGAAATCACGTTTCCCGTTTCGACCGGTCTCTGTATTTATGTAAATATTCTGTGTATTTCAGGCAATCATTCTGTGTATTCTAGGCAACCGTTCTGTGTATTCTAGGCAACCGTTATGTGTATTCATGTTAGTAACACATGTTGTGATGTGTTTGTGCATTCGAATGTTTAGGAGGATGAGTTATGTGTATTTTGTGTCAATATTATGTGTATTCATGTTATTAACACAGGTTGTGATGTATTTGTGCATTCAAATGTTAGGAGGATGAGTTCTATGTATTTTGTGTCAATATTCTGTGTATTCTGGACAAACATTCTGTGTATTCTATATAATGATTATGTGTATTATAGATGAATTCCCTAGAGTCATTCGCGTCCACTAACATCTGTGTATTTTGTGTCAATATTCTGTGTATTATGGGCAAACATTCTGTGTATTTTAGGCAAACGTTTTGTGTATTCTAGATAATGATTATGTGTATTATAAATAATGAATTCCCTGGAGTCATTCGCGTTCATGTCCACTAACATCGAAACGACGTCGTTTTACGTACGTGGTGCACATTGCTATGTGCACCGTGGTGCAGGTTATAACGATTGTGAATTGCCTTAATTTATATCATGTATTGTAATATGAATATGTAATAATATTGTCTTTTTGCTCTAAATTTATCTGTTGTTATGATTGCATTGAAATTTAAGCAACAATTAACCATGTCATTTATTAATTAAATTTGTTGGGAAACAGGGACCAGCAAAATTATGTCTTTTCGAACCCAACTCCTTACTATAGTGAACAATAGGCAGCTATTCACCCAAGCTTTTTACCTACAATATGGTTGGTAAAAATTAAATATTTTATCTATTTTCGTATGTAATAAGTGAAATAATTTATATAAATTTATAATCTTCATTATATTCATAACAATATATAATTTGTAACTAAAATCATTTAATGATAAACTAGTATTTTTACTCGTGCATTGTATGTGTGTTGCATAGAATGGATTTATTATAATATTTTAAGAATATTTGGATCGATATACAATTATACAAATTATAACAATGGATATTATATAGTGCAATTGATGAAATGAGTTGGATCGATTATGTTTTCTGATGTTATCATTGCTTGAATTCGAGGAAGTAATTAACCAATCACCTGTGCGATGCACGAACAAAAATATTTTATTATATATTTAGATAATATAATTAAAAATAAAATTAAAAACAAAATTTGTTGTTTTGATCTTTCAATTACCAACAAATAATCAATAATCAATAATCAATAATCAATAATTATGTATTAATTGGATTTAACAATATGAATATTTTGTAGGGAAGGAATGATGATTACACTCATAAAGAATTTGCTAGCACGGTGTCGTTTTCCTCTGGCACCTCAGAGCCATCCTCCGACAAGCTCTCCCTTGACCTTACCCTCTAAATAATTAATATAGATAAAATCTCGTAATTTTTTTTTTGAGCCATCCTCCGACAAGCTCTCCCTTGACCTTACCCTCTCGTAAAATCTCGTAATTGATTGAGTAGTATTAATCGATAACTTTAAGTTAGAAAGTTGGAGCTTTGAACTCGTTAGATATACAAAAAGTTAATTGCCTCATGTAATCTATACTATGTAATTAGGTATGTTCTTAATTCTACACTCAAACACCCCCCCCCCCCCTCCCCCAAAAAAGATGAAAAGGGTGATTATACAATATACTCAAAATTGCTTACATAGAAGGACTAACACATAAATTCTATCAAAATTATTCTTAGTGAAGTTTGAACTAACTTATCCAATCAAAAGTTTTGACTGGCTTCTTGGTCCTAATTAATTATAATCTTGATTACATCAATGATTTGTTCCAAAATATGTTTAAAATTCTTGAGATATTCACGACCGGAAAAAATTAGTCTAATGTAGTATATTTCGATTTGTTAGATTTGAAATATGTTGAGAAATCTTCTAATTTGATCAATACCATACTAATTAAATTAGAGAGCAAAATAAAGCTACTGATCTTAACTTCTTGTTGACAAAAGCGTTCATTATATATGCCCACGACCATAGGTGGATTGAGTGGCTCTTGGTGGAGTTTTATCGAATTTTGATGTGTCTCGTCTTGACATTCCTCGAACAATGAAGGTGTTGGACTGTTGGTCTTTGAAAACAAACTTCTTATATAAAATTAACACTCTTCTTATCTAATTATTAAATTTAGTTAATTATTACTAATTTTCTTTGTTTCATGTTAAAATGTGAAATTCTTATATAAAATTGTTGCACACTCTTCTTATCAAATTTTATTTGTTTTTGTTCACATAGGATTATATATTATTAAATGATCAAGTTTATACACTATATGCTAAACTTTGTGTAGTGTTACTCATGTGTTCTAATCTAACTTAATGTGAATGTGAAAGAGAAGTATGTGCTTATAGTTGGGGTAGAGAGAATAGCGGATTTTTAGGCGATAACGACAATTTGAGAATTTTGAACATTTTCTATGTTTGTTTAACTATGTACATTTTTTTTCTTTCAAAAAAAAAAAAAACCTATGTACATTTGTTTATGTCATGACCATTTATTTAATTGCTAGTAATTTTCTTTTTTTTGCTCACTTAGCATTTTATACTCCGTATATCAATTAAATTTAAGGGTTTTATACACTAAAACTTAGGGTATGTTTGGAAAGTAAGAAAATGACTTCTGAAAAATGAGTCATTTTTCAAAAAATGAGTTCATTTTCGGTGTTTGGATGTAGTTTGAAAAACTGTCTGTGTGTGTGTTTGGCTCATTTTTCGGAAAAAGAGTGAATTGAAAAATGAGTATAAATGTATAATTATATATTTTTATTATTTTATTAAAAATATATAAACTAATAATATTTATTAAAAATTAGAAATAAATTATTTTTTTTTACAAAACAACGTCGCACAAAGCCATTTTTCGTTTCTGAAAAATGAATTTCAGATTTTTTGTCTGGAAGTAATTTTCTGGAAAAATGAGCTCATTTTCCGTGGTCAACGGAAAATGTTTAAATTAAAGCTAAACTGTTAAAAGAGAAGAAGCACATGGCTGTAGTTGGGTTAGATGGATTCCGAGATAATAAAGACAACAAAATTTTGAGCATGCATTCCCAATGTTTGTTTAACCTCGTACATATGTTGTGTCAAAATCAATTAAAACTCCATCCGTTAAAGTATCAATAATTTTATATGTTTTCAAATTATATAAAATTTAAGGCTTAATTTGTAGTAGCCTGGTTTATTATGATCTAATTCTTCTTGTTTACGCCAATCGAATTATCAAGAAAATTTAGCGGTTTTGATCTTCAAATAGCAAATAGTGATTAGATCAACTCAACCCCTCCCCATTGCCACCACCCTTTCTCTCTCTCTCTAGATTCTTTGATATTTTTCATTCACCATGACTAAAAGCTTTCCATTTTCCTCCTCGAACATGAGGGTTTCGCCGAAAAACAGTAGAGTGTCGGCAAGTGGTGGCACGAGATCCAAAGCCCCTCGTCTCCGGTGGACGGAGGAGCTCCACCGCCGCTTCGTGCATGCAGTGGAGAGGCTCGGAGGAGAAGAGAGTAAGGAACTCCGGTCACCATCTCCATGCACATTCTGTTAAACACATAGCCTGAACTAGTCTTAGATGGTTTTGGTGTTGTTAGCTCAGTGAGAGCAGTAATTGATGACCTTCTTAATTTGAGTTGGTCGGTTAAAGATAACTTAGACTGATTTAACTCATTGTGGTCTTAAGGCATGAAATCCGCACCCTCTGGTAGTGGCCACCCAAAAAATTAAATCCCAATTCAATCAATACTTTTCTTGATTCTTTTCGTTTTTGATTTGTTATGGGTTTTCAATCTATCGCCAGGAGCAACTCCAAAATTGGTGCTGCAGTTGATGGATGTGAAGGAAATGACCATAGCCCACGTTAAGAGTCATCTCCAGGTTAACAATACATACATAAATCTTTGGAATAAAGTTGCAATCTGTCTGTCGTCAATTAAAGTCTTACAGTTTGTGAAAATATAATGTTTGAGCTGCAGATGTATAGGAGAATGAAGCATAAGCAAAAGATGAAAGGTTTGTTACTACTACTTCTATATACTCATTAATGGAGGATATCATGTTGATGTTGATACATGTTTGAGTTAAGGATATGTTTATAACATCATCATCATCACTGCATACTATTTTAAGAACTCAAAAATCAAAATGCTTTTCTTCTTATTAGTTGTTTCATGGTTTTGCATCGCTTCATTTCTTAATTAATAAGCTAATTATTAACCTAAGTTATAAACTAACCTTTTAATTTGTTTCTTTCTATGACTTAGGTTGTTTCATGTGTTAATAATGTGGCTACTTATAGCATTTTCTATGTTTTCTAGATGTATATATTTGCCTGCATGTAGAGTATTTTTCTGGATGACGAGGGAAACTACTGTCATCACTAGGGGTGTGAATTGAAGTAGCCCGTAAGAAGGTGTTCGAGAATTTCGTTTCAGCTACTCAGACATCCCTTTTTGGGATGTATGGCTAGGCTTTCGTTTCTTTCTATCAATTAGTTTGTATCTTGTGTTAGCTAGCTAAATGAATTTAGAACATTCGCATTGACAAAAGTTTTTTATAAGTTTTTTGTCATGTATTTTTCTTATGTGAATGAAGAGAGAAATAATGGCTCAATCTGCAAATTGGGATTTTGTGCCAAAAATGGTTTTTTTTTTTTAATTAAAAAAAGTCATGTGTGGACTTGACTTGCATGCCTAGCTAGCCCGTACATGAATTTCATGTGCCCGTTAGACCCACACGTTCACCGTACTCTCGGTTTTCTTTTCTCTTTTCCATTTGGCTTTATATTTTTCTTAGAAAAACTCAATAACAACAACAACAACTTAAACCAATAATCTTACTCTTAGTCTTACATCATTATATATCTATGTCATCTTATCTATTCAGTTGTACTAGCTAATTGATATTATAGTTATATTGATTTTTTTTTGTATGAATGTTATAGTTATACTCATAAGAACATATAATTCGTAACTAAAATCATTTAATGATAAATTTAGTATCACTAGACTTTTGTTTCTTTGTATGATTTTGTTTATATCGTGTATGGTAATATGAATTTATAATTAAAGGCATATTTCTTCAATGGAGATTTAATTTTTACTTGTCAAATTAGCCCTTCTTTGCAAATTAAATGAGCAAAAAAAAAAGTGTATTATATTGTTCATACATTAAATGCTCATTTTTTGAAGATTATTTATGACGGTAATAATGCGTTACCGGGTATGTAATCTGAGTATTCTTGAGTATCTGAATACAATGTTTGAGTACTTGAGAACAGTATTGAGCGTATAGTGTTTGGTGTACAAGTGAATTCAGTATCTATTGTCTAGTAAGAAGTGTCAGAAGTGTCAGAAGCCCCCGCTACGTGGTTGTGAGCCCTTTTATTCCATTCAGTTCAGTGACCGTTGGACATCAATACCCTGAGGTATTGAATGCTGAGGAGCTGAACGTCTGTCATCAACGCTGAGGAGGTGAACGTTGGCCATCAATGCTGAGGAGTTGGACCGTTGCGCCTTGATGCTGAGGAGTGGGTAGTTTGAACGGCAACTTGGTTATGACAATGGTTCCGGGTCGGGTACCCAATTACCCTGTCAATTTATACCATGTATTGTAGTATGAATTTGTTACAATATATATTGTCTTTTAGCTCTAAATTTATCTGATGTTATGGTTGCATAGAAAACTAAGCAATAATTAGCCATGTCATTTATTAATTAAATTTGTTGGTAAACAGAGACCAGAGTTGAGCAAAATTATGTCGTTTCAAACTCAACTCCTTACCGTGAACAACATGAAGCTATTCCCCCAAGCTTTTTACCTGCAATATGGTTAGTAAAAATTAATTATTTTAATTTATCAATTGCGGTTTTATTAAACTAATTAATTTATATAAATTTATAATCTTCATAATAAAATAATTTAATTGTTTAAATTGAGATAATTATTTAATCAATTAGAGAATTGTATTGTTGTACATACAGGCAGGAGGATGAACCAACAATGATGTTTATGGATGTTGTGAGTGCGAGCAATGTTCAAGTAAGTGACTAGTTAACTATTATAATTAGCTTATTATATATTGGGGGGTGGAGTGGGGTGGGTGAGGGGGTTGGTTTGTGTAATTCGGCTAATCAATTGAGTTATATGAAAAAATATTGGTTGAATTAATTAATTTGATAATATGTATTTTAGTTAGGTGATCGATTATACTAATTGATTAAGCGTGTGTTATGCTTAGTATTATATTATATTTATTTTGTTGAAACTGGGTATAAAGAGAAGATAAATTAATTATATTATGTGCACCAACTGCACAAGACATGCACGTTACCTGACAGTTTTATTGTTATATAAATAGTTTACTTTTCTTGTGTGGTTTGCGTGCTATTGCACATGAGGAAAGTTTACATAGTATACAAACTCAGTTAATGGCTGACATTTCTCTCATCACCCAAAATTGAAAAAAAATATTGTTATATACAACACTATATAAAATGTCAAGTAAATTAAAATTGTTTCGTATGTTATTATCATAACATGACATGACAGAATTTGAGTGGGGATAAATTAGTACTAATATACAAAACGAAATTACATGAGGCATGAACATTACTTAACGATATTGCTATATACAACATTAAAATATGTTTGATAAAATTGTATTATACGCAACCATGACGTGACACGATAGAATTTTAGCATATTTAAGTATTGATTGGATTGATGAACAATATGAATATTTTGCAGGGAAGGAATGATGATTATGCTCATGAGGAATCTGCAAGCATGATGTCATTTTCCTCCGACCGCTCAGAGTCATCCTCCGATAACCTCTCCATTGACCTCACTCTCGGTTAATTAATATGCTTAAAATCTTGTAGTCGAGTAGTATTAGTCCATAACTTTAAGTTAAAAAGTTGTAGGTTTGATCCCCTTAGATATACAAAGAGTTAATTGCCTTGTGTAATCTATGCATGTTCTTAATTCTACACCCCCCGGGATGTCATTTTCCTCCGACAGCTCAGAGTCATCCTCCGATAACCTCTCCATTGGCCTCACTCTCAGTTAATTAATATGCTTAAAATCTTGTAGTCGAGTAGTATTACTCCATAACTTTAAGTTAAAAAGTTGTAGGTTTGATCCCCTTAGATATACAAAGAGTTAATTGCCTTGTGTAATCTATGTATCTTCTTAATTCTACACCCCCCGGGATGTCATTTTCCTCCGACAGCTCAGAGTCATCCTCCGATAACCTCTCCATTGGCCTCACTCTCAGTTAATTAATATGCTTAAAATCTTGTAGTCGAGTAGTATTACTCCATAACTTTAAGTTAAAAAGTTGTAGGTTTGATCCCCTTAGATATACAAAGAGTTAATTGCCTTGTGTAATCTATGTATCTTCTTAATTCTACACCCCCCGGGATGTCATTTTCCTCCGACAGCTCAGAGTCATCCTCCGATAACCTCTCCATTGGCCTCACTCTCAGTTAATTAATATGCTTAAAATCTTGTAGTCGAGTAGTATTACTCCATAACTTTAAGTTAAAAAGTTGTAGGTTTGATCCCCTTAGATATACAAAGAGTTAATTGCCTTGTGTAATCTATGTATCTTCTTAATTCTACACCCCCCGGGATGTCATTTTCCTCCGACAGCTCAGAGTCATCCTCCGATAACCTCTCCATTGGCCTCACTCTCAGTTAATTAATATGCTTAAAATCTTGTAGTCGAGTAGTATTACTCCATAACTTTAAGTTAAAAAGTTGTAGGTTTGATCCCCTTAGATATACAAAGAGTTAATTGCCTTGTGTAATCTATGTATCTTCTTAATTCTACACCCCCCGGGATGTCATTTTCCTCCGACAGCTCAGAGTCATCCTCCGATAACCTCTCCATTGGCCTCACTCTCAGTTAATTAATATGCTTAAAATCTTGTAGTCGAGTAGTATTACTCCATAACTTTAAGTTAAAAAGTTGTAGGTTTGATCCCCTTAGATATACAAAGAGTTAATTGCCTTGTGTAATCTATTACATAGATTACACAAGGCAATTAACTCTTTGTATATCTAAGGGATCAAACCTACAACTTTTTAACTTAAAGTTATGGAGTAATACTACTCGACTACAAGATTTTAAGCATATTAATTAACTGAGAGTGAGGCAATGGAGAGGTTATCGGAGGATGACTCTGAGCCTACATAGATTACACAAGGCAATTAACTCTTTGTATATCTAAGGGATCAAACCTACAACTTTTTAACTTAAAGTTATGGAGTAATACTACTCGACTACAAGATTTTAAGCATATTAATTAACTGAGAGTGAGGCAATGGAGAGGTTATCGGAGGATGACTCTGAGCCTACATAGATTACACAAGGCAATTAACTCTTTGTATATCTAAGGGATCAAACCTACAACTTTTTAACTTAAAGTTATGGAGTAATACTACTCGACTACAAGATTTTAAGCATATTAATTAACTGAGAGTGAGGCCAATGGAGAGGTTATCGGAGGATGACTCTGAGCTGTCGGAGGAAAATGACATCCCGGGGGNTCTTCTTAATTCTTCCCCCCCCCCCCCTTACAACCATGATTAGTCCCAAAATATGTTTAAAATTCTTGAGATATTCGAGATGGAAAAAGAATTAGTCTAATATACTACATTAAAGAGTAGTATATTACAATTGTTTAGATTTAAAATATGTTGTGAAATCTTCTAATAGTCTACTAAAGTCGAACTAAAATAAAGCTATTGACCTTAACTTCTTGCAGGGCCGGTCCTGAGCACGAGCGGGATGGGCGACCGCCCAGGACCCCATGATAGAAGGGGCCCATTCATATATATGTATATGTATACATATATCTATTATAATGTTATAATTATATTAAAAAATAAAAAGTTAGTGTTATAATTATATTATAAAACAAAAAATTAAGAATAGATGGAACTGCAGTAAGCTGAGAATCGACGCTTAATTAAATAATTTAGAAATAGAATTGACACGGAGAGTCGAGGACACCTAATTATCTTTTATCTATTAGAATCGACACCCTAACCAGCTAACCAATTCGTCTGCTTCAATAAAAAAAAAATATTTCCAATTCGATTAATCAACGATTATTCATTTGTTTGCCACTTTGGGCCCCATGTCCGTTGTAATTTGTAAGTTTTCTTCTATTTGTAATTTGTTCTGTTTTTTATTTCCTATTCAACACAGCACACCTATAGGGCAGTAGGGATTTAGTGCTATAAATTTATAATCCTCTAATGAGTAATGTTTATTTGGATAATGAATTTTGTGATTTCTGTAATTCTAGAATTCTAGAATATATATATATATAATATTTGAATTATATTTATCCTGAGTTACTGAGTTGTCTAATCCATTAAATTTATAGGGATAGATAGTGAAAGAAGAAATGAACAAAAAATGGTAGTTGTTTGTGATACTGATGATTGAGGGAAACTTTTTAAAAATATTCAGGTGCTTTTGTTCTTTTCTTATACACAGTTTTAAAATTGTTTTATATAAAGTTACCTAAAAAGCATTTATGTGATGGTGAAAAAAGAAAAAAATTAAACAAGTAGAGCAGCTAATAGAATCACAAAGAGGTATATTGAGAATGACCAAGGCCATGTTAATGACGATTTTGTGTATTGAGAATGATATGTTAGAGAAGGTTAATCTTGATACAATTATCGATTATTTTTCATAACACAGATTTTTTTTGTCGTGATTACTTTTGTATTTAAAAAAATGTTGAAAATTTTCTAATATTATTTCGTGTTATTTGATATTATTATTTTTTTAGTATTATTGCATTTAAATTTTAGTTTTTCATATACGGGGCCCATTTTTTTAATTTCGCCCAGGACCTCTAAACTGTTTGGACCGGCCCTGACTCCTTGTTGCCAAAAGCATTCATCATGCACACGGCCTTAGGTGGATTGAGTGGCTCTTGGTGGAGTTTCACCGTGGCTGGTGAAACTCGATCCTCAATCTTTTTTTCTCAAACTTTACCTATGTAACCAACTGAGTTGCTCATGTGACATTATTAAATTTATTGGCATCATGAATGCAGGTTTGAACTTATCCAATGGGATTTGAATTTCAACCGTGAGGGAATATAATTTACTTTCATAATCAAACGACTTTTTTGGGATAATGGACTTTTAAATTTTTTATTTTAAATTTCTGTATAAAAATGACATTTTTCTTCCTAAATTATAGGAAATGGTATTTTTTGTGTCCCTTATTTATTAATAAAATGACTTTTCTGTCCCTAGATAGTAGATAGTCTGTGGAGTGACTTTTAACACAACCTCAATGAAACGCAATGACAAAAAAGTCATTTTGTAAACAAAATAATAGGTATAATATATAAGGACAACTTCAACTAAATTGATCAAACAGTTGGTTTGGTAATTACAAGGTTACAAATTCAACTCTCAACAAAAACACTTAGATTAATTAGTTCATTGTTGTCATTTGTTGGCTATAATCACAAAGTGAATTTTACCTTATACACATTTCGTGATTGATAAATAATAGTATAATTGAGTAGTGAAAAATGTCATTTTTATTTTTATTTTTTAATTTCTTAGCATCATGAATGCTGTTATGAACTTATCCAATGAGGTCTGATCGAATTCCGTGATGGAATATAATTATTTTCTGCTTCATAATCAAATTCCTAAAAGACTAAATTGACCCTCCAAAGTCCCCTATAGCCTAAGAAAAGCCTGCAGAAATGGACAAATTTATACAACAGTCACTTCAAGTACGAGTTCAGTCACCCATTCCTTGAAAATCGATTAATTCACGTTTAGTTAATTCAATCATTCGAGATTAACTAGATGAACAGTCTGATATACAACATTAAATATATGTTTGATGAAATTATATCATACGTTACTGTGATGTGATGCAATAGAATTTTATCATATTTAAGTATTGATTGGATTGAAAAATATGAATTTGCATAGAAGGAATGCTAATTACGCTCACGATGAATCTGCTAGTACGATGTCGATGTCGTTTTTCTCTGGCACTTCGAAGCCATCATCCTACAAACTTAGCTCTCTATTGATCTCCCTCTAAGTTAATTAATATGCTTAAGATCTTATAGTCGAATAGTATTAGTAGATGACTTTAAGTTAGAAAGTTACATGTTTGAACCTCGCCCATCAAATATACCAAAAATTAAGTGTCTTATGTAATTTATGTATGTTCTTAATTCTAGCCCAAACCACCCCCCACCCCTCCCACAATAATTCAAAAAGGGTAATTATACAATATACTCACAATTGCTTAAATAGGACTAGCAAATAAATTCTATCAGAATTATTCTTAGTGAAGTTTGAACTCACAATCAAAGGTTATGATCTCAACGATTAATGAATCTAATTGCGTCTAAACATGGGCTTCTTGGTCCTAATTAATTATAACCTTGATTACATCCATGATTAGTCTCAAAAAATATATAAAATTCTTGAGATCGACAGTCAGAACGAGAAAAAAAAATTTAGTATTATAAAAAAAAACTAATTACTCTCCCTCACTCTACGGACGCAAGTTGCACGTGCCAAGTCATTAAGGTAGGTCTCCTCGCTACCCAGGGGCTGGTGTCGAATGATTGTTGATGGGCGCCCATTGTTGCTAGAACATCAGCGACTTTATTTTGCTCACGATAAATCACACAGATAGATATCCTCCCGTCTTTAACAAGTCACCGACCTGCTTCCTTAATAACTTCCTGAATAGATCCTTGAAGCGTGCAGGTTTTCTCATGAATCCATCCTATGATATTTTTTGCGTCAGTCCGAATTTCAGCATCAAGAAAACCCTAGCTTCTCCCAATCTAGAAAAATAACTTATTAAAATGTGTAATGCTAATAAGTACAATATAATTTATTGGGTCACATAATATGTGAAGTAATAATTGAAAAAATAGAATAAAAATACATGCGTCTTCCTATAGCATAGCTAGGTAGCTAGCTAGGTGGAATAAGCAGTGTAGCCTGTATACTAAATTGAAGTCTTCTCATCACATGGGCAACCATTATTCAGAAGAAGAGAATAAATAATCTCATATTTAGAACAATCCACCTTTTCCTACCTCAAATGATCAAGTCTTTGAGATAGCAACTTTCAGTCTTTTTGTGAATTCAACAACAAGAGAATGTACGTTTATTTCATATAAAAAATTGAAAAAAAAAATGATAAGTAAGCTATCAAACTATATTAAAAAAAGAAATCAGATCGTTGAACTTTAAAAAGTTACAATTAAATATATCAATTTGTCATTTTGATACATATGAACTTAATAGTCGATTAATAACCACATCTAAAAATTGATAACGTGAGATACGATGTTGCATGTCAATCCACATATGTAAATTAAAATAAAGTAATAAGATAAAAAAAATTTGTAATAATATTTTATTTATAAATTGCACATCTTTTCTCACTTTTTTTTTTATTTGGTCCCTAGCTCAAACCCTAGGAGGTTTATCGACAAAGCATGATGTACAAATTTAAAAAAAAAAAAAAAAACACGTCATATTTAATGGTCTAACGTTTTAATGAAGTTTCACATTCAAACTTTAATTTGTGAATAAAATAACAGGCCATTATTGTCATATCAAAATATTTGTATCTAAATAAGATCTGATAATAACTCAATCTCAAACAATCTATATATATATATATATATATATATATATATATATATATATATATATATAATCAGGATCAGGTACGAACTGCCCTTCCCATACGAAGCTGCAACTACTACATGAATTCACTACAACTGTCCCAAAAGTTGAAGTGCATTTCTTTATGAAGCTGGAAGAGTTCCAGTGTATTTGTATAGTAATTGCAGTGCATTCCTTCAATTCACACATCTGTGTGAGTGAGAGAGCGAGATTTGACACGGCATTTGATCTAACGGTGGTGGTGGAGCAAGGTTTTGGGACCATCATATTTGTGTTTCCTTGATGCACATGTAGACGTAGGAATGTTTTGATG
This sequence comes from Ipomoea triloba, assembly GCF_003576645.1. NCBI lineage: Eukaryota > Viridiplantae > Streptophyta > Magnoliopsida > Solanales > Convolvulaceae > Ipomoea > Ipomoea triloba. Next base: position 2,088,645 of record NC_044916.1, read on the forward strand.
CTGACTGACTTGGCTTTCTACAAAGAATGTCCAGAAACAGAAAATATTACAAAAATCAGACTAATTTTTTGGGATAATAGATTTTTCTGTTTTTTATTTTATTTTATTTTTTATTTTTATTTTTTTTTAAATGACACTTTTTTTCTAAATTGCATATAGAATTATAGAAATAATACTTTTCGTTCCTTACTTATAATCAAACAACCTCAACCTAATTGATTAGATCAGATAACTACAATCTTACAAGTTCAACTCTTAACAGGAATGATTTATTAGTGTTCTTAGTTTGAGTTAGTTAACTATGGACGACTCCAATGCAAATCCGGTTGTGATCTGGTTGTGATTTCTTTAGTTTGGTATAATTGAGGAATATAATGAAAAGAATTATTTTAAATTTGATCTTTAAACTTGTTGGCATCATGAATGCTGATTTGAACATATCCAATGAGGTCTGAATTTCCGTGAGGGAATATAATTTATTTTCTGCTTCATAATCAAAATCCCAAAAGACTAAATTGACCCTCCAAAGTCCCCTATAGCCTAAGAAAATTAAAGCCTGCAGAAATGGACAAATCTATACAACAGTCTTACAAATATTTATTCCCTTCTTGTTTTGGCATATGACTATAACTCATTAACTCAACCCCCACCACACCGGGTCTCCATTTCTTCCATTCTCCTCCTTCAGCATGAGGGTTTCGCCGGAAAACAGTAGGCTGCCGACGAGTGGTTTCACTAGAACTTATGCCAGATCCAAAGCCCCCCGTCTCCGGTGGACGGAGGAGCTCCACCGCCGCTTCGTGCATGCAGTGGAGAGGCTCGGAGGAGAAGAGAGTAAGGAATTCCACCATCTTCAATAACCTCTTTCTGTTCTTACACCATCTCCATGCACATTCACCATCAAGAAAATTGTATTAAATCCAATGGGCAACTCAGCCGAGTTGTTCGTGTTGTTGGCTCAGTGAGAGTAAAAATTGACTTTTTTAGTTTGAGCCGATCAATTATGGATAACTTGGATTGTTTTATCTCATTGTGATTTTTAACCATGCACCTACATTCACCATCAAAGAAAATTAAATCCAGTTGGTCAACACCAACAGAGTTGGTCAAATCGTTGGCTTGATTGATAATCACAAGATTACAAATTAAATCATATTCTTAGTGCTAGTAACATATTAACATTCTTAGTTTAATTTAAATCAGTTATGAATAAACTTGCTAGGCTGATTTCATCAAGTGGTCATTTGTTGACTAAGGTCACAAGACGAGATTTTACTCGTGCACACTTAGTGCACACCCTGGGCTATAGTGATTAAATCCCAGAAATGGGAATATAATATAATCAATATTTTTCTCGATTCTTTCGTTCTTGAATCCACTTTTAAAGGTTTTCAATTTCCAGGAGCAACTCCAAAACTGGTGCTGCAGTTGATGGATGTGAAGGAAATCACCATAGCCCACGTTAAGAGTCATCTCCAGGTTAACAAAACATACATACACACATATATATAATCAGGTGCGAACTTCGAATCGTATGAAGGATTGCACCGCACTTACTATATGATTGCACCGCACTCGAATGGCATGTCTAGAAATTGCAGCAGTGTATTCATGTAGTAGTTGCAGTGCAATCCTTTAAAAGTTCACAGGATCGCAGGTTAATGTTAGTTTTCACCTGATTTTATATATATGTATGTATAGTTCTTCATGTGCATGCAGACGTTGTTTAATTTGTTTGTCAAATAAAGTCTTATACGGTTTGTGAAAATCTTTGAGCTGCAGATGTACAGGAGCATGAAGCATGAACAAAAGATGAAAGGTTTGTTAGTACTACTTCTATATACTCATTAATGGAAGAACCAAAGGATATCTTGTTGATTTTGATGTTTGAGACTTTGAGTTAAGGATTATCATCACTACATTTACTATTTTAAGAACTCAAAATAATAATGCTTTTCTTCTTAATTAGGTGTTGCTTGATGGTTTTGCATGGAATATATAGGCATATATGTATCTTCATTTCTTAATTAAGAAGCTAATTAATTGACCAATTTATAACCTTTTAATTTGTTTAATTTCTTTCTATGACTTGGGTTGTTTCATGTGTTAATAATAAATGTGGTTAATTATATATAGCATTATCTATGTTTTTTAGATCTATATAGATGTAGAGTTTTTATTTGTGTAATAACCTGCAAGAAAGTGCTCTGATCAACTTTTTGGTATGATAATTATATTTCACTCACATGGACATTTCTTTTAATTTTTTAGGATGGATAATGACTAAGCTTTTGTTGTGATTTCATTGAAATCTGAACAGTAATTAGTCATGTCATTTATTAATTAAATTAAATTTGGTTGAGAAAGCAGAGACCGGAGTTGAGCAAAACTACATCGTTTCAAGCCAAACTCCTTATAGTTATCCTAATCCTCCTCACTACAGTGGACAAGAGGCAGCTATGCCCCCAACCTTTTTAGCTACATTATGGTTAGTAAAGTTAAATATTTTATCCATTTTGGTATTTAATAAATTAATCAATTTATATAATTTTATAATCTTCATAATAGAATTGAATAATTTAATTAATTGTTTAAATTGAGAAAATTAATAATTAATTAAAGGATTTTATTGTTGAACAGGCAAGAGGAGGGACCAACCATCATGTTTATGGATGTTCTTAATGGGAGCAATGTTCAAGTAAATGACTAGTAAACTATTATAATTACATTGGCTTATTATTATTATTTTTCAATTGTGTTGAATGTTAGGTAGTATATATTATATTTATTTTGTGGAAGCTAGGTACAAAGAGAAGATAAATTAATACTAATATGCACACCAACTGCACAAGACATGCACTTTACCTGAAAATATTGTTATATATAACAATTTAACTCTCTTGTATGGTATGTGAGCTATTATACAAAAAAGATTTATTTCGTTCATACCCTCAAATAATGACTTCGAGTTTTAATTCTCTTGTATGATTTGTATATATTGTTATATACAACACTATGTAAAATATGTCTGGTAAAATTCTTTCATATGTTATTGTAACGTGACGACATAATTTTAGCTGGGATATAAATTAATACTAATATGTACGAGAACTACATGAGACATGAATGTTACTTAACAATATTGTTATATACAACATTAAATATATGTTTTAACATATTTAAATATTTTTGATTGGATTGAACAATATGAATTTGCAGGGAATAATAAGGAATGATGATGGGAATATGGAAGAGGTAGCGGATGCGACAATAGGCTATTATGCGAATAAGTTTTCAGCCGCAACATCCGTTACTACTAAGAATTACGCTCACGAGGAATCTGCTAGTACGATGTCGTTTTCCTCCCACATCAAAGCGTGCTCGGACTCCGAGCCATCTTACAACAATCTCTTTCTTGATCTCACTCTCGGTTAATTATTATATATGTTCAAAATCTTGTGGTTGAGTAATATCATTTTGTAGTTTTATGTTAGAAAGTCATAAGTATGATCTCGTTATATATACCAAAATTAATTCTCATATGTAACTTATGTGTGTTCTGAATTTTTTTCTCTCTAGATATGCTAATACCTAAACCTCCCCCCCCCCCCAACCCCCAAATTTATAATTCAAACAGTGTGATTTTTTATTTTTTTTGAAAGCAAAAGATTAGCTATATTAAACTGATAGTAATGAAAGAATAAAATCAGGGGATAAGCATCCCAAAAGTGAGACTCAGACTGAGAGCATGCAGAAACAAATCAAACAATGTGATTATACAATATATCAATTAGAATTACTAATCATAAACTTTATAGTTAAATAGCATGACTGTAACTCTTTCAAATAGGAGGTCATATGTTTGAATATTATAACGGAGTCTAAGAATATGTGAAGTAATAATTGAAAAGAATAAAATAAAATGTATCCATCTTTCAGTAGTATAGGTAACTAGGTGGAATAAGCAGTGTACAATGTGTACTAAATTGGAGTCTTCTCATCACATGGGCAAACATTATTCAGAAGAAAAGAATAAATAATCTCATATTTAGAACAATCCACCTTTTCCTACTTATTCCAAGTCCAAATCAAGAAAGTTGTCGTACCTCAAATGATCAAGTCTCTGAGACAACAACTTTTCTCACTTTTTGTAAATTCAACAAAGACAGAATGTACTTTTATTTCAGTCAAACCACGTATGTAAATTAAAAATTTAAAATACAAAAAAATACATCTATAATAACATTTACATTTCGTCATAGTATTATTGTGACATCTATTTTAAACTCTATATTCACAAATTTGTTATATAGATTCAAACTTTGTGTTATACTATTAATATAGAGTTATGAAATTGTGAACATATAGTTCTAGAATAGTGAACATATAGTTCTGGAATTGTGAACATAGAGTTCAAAAATGGTGAACGTAGAGTTCAAATATTATGATATATAGTTTTAAAATTGTAAACATGAACTTGGGTAAGGTGGACCCAGGTTCATGGCATAACAATTGTAGCCAAGGGTGGGGATGGTTAGGGTCCAAATTGCATTTTGGATCCTGATACAAAATGATATTTAAATTATGTATGTGACTTTAATTTAAATAAATTGAAGAGATATAATATGTTAACTGCAAACATGCAGCCGGAAAGCGCTGAATTCTCAGTATGGCACTTTGTAGTTTCGAACTAGAAGCGTTGTATGTAGTCTGGGTGTTCCCCTTCCAAATCTTTTTAAAACATATTATGTTTCTGTTTTAACCTATTATGCATTTGTAGAATCACAAAGAGCCAACAGTTGCGTTAACCGGGACACGAAGGTCTTTTGCAAATTGAAGAGGGTACTATTAATTATAGATACATAATTTTTAAATCAGGTCCAGTGCTAATGAACGCTGGTCGTCCATGGTATAACAATTGGGGGTGGGGGATTAGGTCGATCATTAACTTGTGGTGGTATGAATGATGTGGAGAAGATGAGCAGTGGGTAAGTTTCTGATTGGATATAGTTACCAGCTAGCCTTTGCATTGCTTGCACAATCAAAACTAAACACACACATAAGTTACCACTTCATTCATCTATCTATACATATATATAAACCTGGATCAGATCAACACTGTCATTATATTATGTTCAATAATCCAAATTCAACCAATATAATCATCATCTGATCTGATCTTCTTCTCCAATTTACTGATCCAATCCCCAATGGCAATTAAGATCATTCTCCTCCTCCTTTTTCCTCTCGCCGCCGTTCTTGTCCCTGAAACAGCCGCCGCCATGTCGGCGGCGATGAGGAAGCCAGACGCCGGCGCCGGTAATATGCACAAGATGTTCTTCCGCCACCGCGTCTTTCCTCCCTATCTCGGCGGAGGGCCGAAGGGTCTCATCCCTGGGGGCGGTCTGGGTGGAGGGTCGTCATCGTCGTCTGGTGGTGGCGCCGGAGCTGGCAGTGGAGAGCCTGGGAGCGCCGGAAAGTTCTTCCGTGGCATCCGAGCCGCCGGCGAAGCCTCCCGCGCACTTAACCGTGTATACAACGGCGGTGTAGCAGCGGCGGGGATGTGAAAATGGGTGCCGCTTTCCCGATGCCTTGATCGCCGGTAGAGCTCGTCGTCGTCCGATGTCAACGTGCATGTTAAAGCTTTATTGTTTGTTAAGGACTTAAGGTTGTCTGTTTTGAATGTTTTATTGTCTTGGTGTTCGATCAATAATGTATCTATCTCGTAATTCTCTGTTCCTCAACTAATTATGCATGTGCTGAATAAGCTAAGTGGATTATAATCACATATTTACTCTACTCAATTAATCATCTTAATTTTCTCTATTGTACTCAATTTCTAGTCGCCCTCCGCAAAAGGCGACCTTTCTAGTCACCCTCTGTGGGGATGGCGACCGGCGACGACAGTGCCGGAAAACTCGCCTGAAATTAGAAAACGTTGGTTAATTGCTATTTTTTCTGTTTAAATGGCTTAATTACTTTATTTTTTCGAATTCAATGGCTTATTTGGGTTATTCGAGTAGGATGACTTAATTGCTTCTCCCAAATAGTAAGATGATCGATGATTTATTTGTAGTCCATCCCTTAAAAATATTGTGATGTAACTATGTCGATCATGGCCCACTATATAACCATTGAAAAATTACACAAATGATATATCTATATCTATATCTATATTAAAATAGAAGTACTAGCTTTCCCGCTCATTTTAGTCCAAAAATTTTGAAATCGGTCAACATAATATTATATAATAATTACTTATCAGAAATTCTAGTCTTCCTTATCATTCCTTATTTATGACTAAAATTGACAAAATATTCAAAATATGATTCCATTCCTTATTCTACACGGAAATTAATTTGAAATATTTTAGTCAATTCCATTCCTGTATGGATTCCTTATTTATGTACATATGTTAACAAAATAGTCACACAGAAATAATAATTATTAAACAAAATTATAGTTATTATACCATGCAATTCAATTATTGTTCAAAATATTTTAATCTTGCGTATTATATATATATATATATATATATATATATTACTATATGATGTATATTATAGTATTCAAAAAAATTACTATATTATGTAATTGTACGTAATTAGATTCCTCTCATGATAATATTCAAAAAAATAAAAATTCCAACAATCAAATTACNTTGGATATAGTTACCAGCTAGCCTTTGCATTGCTTGCACAATCAAAACTAAACACACACATAAGTTACCACTTCATTCATCTATCTATACATATATATAAACCTGGATCAGATCAACACTGTCATTATATTATGTTCAATAATCCAAATTCAACCAATATAATCATCATCTGATCTGATCTTCTTCTCCAATTTACTGATCCAATCCCCAATGGCAATTAAGATCATTCTCCTCCTCCTTTTTCCTCTCGCCGCCGTTCTTGTCCCTGAAACAGCCGCCGCCATGTCGGCGGCGATGAGGAAGCCAGACGCCGGCGCCGGTAATATGCACAAGATGTTCTTCCGCCACCGCGTCTTTCCTCCCTATCTCGGCGGAGGGCCGAAGGGTCTCATCCCTGGGGGCGGTCTGGGTGGAGGGTCGTCATCGTCGTCTGGTGGTGGCGCCGGAGCTGGCAGTGGAGAGCCTGGGAGCGCCGGAAAGTTCTTCCGTGGCATCCGAGCCGCCGGCGAAGCCTCCCGCGCACTTAACCGTGTATACAACGGCGGTGTAGCAGCGGCGGGGATGTGAAAATGGGTGCCGCTTTCCCGATGCCTTGATCGCCGGTAGAGCTCGTCGTCGTCCGATGTCAACGTGCATGTTAAAGCTTTATTGTTTGTTAAGGACTTAAGGTTGTCTGTTTTGAATGTTTTATTGTCTTGGTGTTCGATCAATAATGTATCTATCTCGTAATTCTCTGTTCCTCAACTAATTATGCATGTGCTGAATAAGCTAAGTGGATTATAATCACATATTTACTCTACTCAATTAATCATCTTAATTTTCTCTATTGTACTCAATTTCTAGTCGCCCTCCGCAAAAGGCGACCTTTCTAGTCACCCTCTGTGGGGATGGCGACCGGCGACGACAGTGCCGGAAAACTCGCCTGAAATTAGAAAACGTTGGTTAATTGCTATTTTTTCTGTTTAAATGGCTTAATTACTTTATTTTTTCGAATTCAATGGCTTATTTGGGTTATTCGAGTAGGATGACTTAATTGCTTCTCCCAAATAGTAAGATGATCGATGATTTATTTGTAGTCCATCCCTTAAAAATATTGTGATGTAACTATGTCGATCATGGCCCACTATATAACCATTGAAAAATTACACAAATGATATATCTATATCTATATCTATATTAAAATAGAAGTACTAGCTTTCCCGCTCATTTTAGTCCAAAAATTTTGAAATCGGTCAACATAATATTATATAATAATTACTTATCAGAAATTCTAGTCTTCCTTATCATTCCTTATTTATGACTAAAATTGACAAAATATTCAAAATATGATTCCATTCCTTATTCTACACGGAAATTAATTTGAAATATTTTAGTCAATTCCATTCCTGTATGGATTCCTTATTTATGTACATATGTTAACAAAATAGTCACACAGAAATAATAATTATTAAACAAAATTATAGTTATTATACCATGCAATTCAATTATTGTTCAAAATATTTTAATCTTGCGTATTATATATATATATATATATATATATATATTACTATATGATGTATATTATAGTATTCAAAAAAATTACTATATTATGTAATTGTACGTAATTAGATTCCTCTCATGATAATATTCAAAAAAATAAAAATTCCAACAATCAAATTACATATATATATATATATATATATATAATACGCAAGATTAAAATATTTTGAACAATAATTGAATTGCATGGTATAATAACTATAATTTTGTTTAATAATTATTATTTCTGTGATATTTTGTTAACATATGTACATAAATAAGGAATCCATACAGGAATGGAATTGACTAAAATATTTCAAATTAATTTCCGTGTAGAATAAGGAATGGAATCATATTTTGAATATTTTGTCAATTTTAGTCATAAATAAGGAATGATAAGGAAGACTAGAATTTCTGATAAGTAATTATTATATAATATTATGTTGACCGATTTCAAAATTTTTGGACTAAAATGAGCGGGAAAGCTAGTACTTCTATTTTAATATAGATATAGATATAGATATATCATTTGTGTAATTTTTCAATGGTTATATAGTGGGCCATGATCGACATAGTTACATCACAATATTTTTAAGGGATGGACTACAAATAAATCATCGATCATCTTACTATTTGGGAGAAGCAATTAAGTCATCCTACTCGAATAACCAAATAAGCCATTGAATTCGAAAAAATAAAGTAATTAAGCCATTTAAACAGAAAAAATAGCAATTAAAACGTTTTCTAATTTCAGGCGAGTTTTCCGGCACTGTCGTCGCCGGTCGCCATCCCCACAGAGGGTGACTAGAAAGGTCG
>NC_044916.1:2097664-2118775 GCF_003576645.1 Ipomoea triloba
TATATTATGTTAATGTACGTAATTAAATTCCTCTCATGATAATATTCAAAAAAAATAAGAATCCAACAATCAAATTACTATATGGTGTATATTATAGTGTTAAAAAAATTACTATATTATGTTAATGTACGTAATTAAATTTCTCTCATGATAATATTCAAGCAAAATAAAAATTACAACAATCAAATTACAATATGATGTATATTATAGTATTAAAAAAATATTACTATATTATGTTAATGTACGTAATTAAATTCCTCTCATGATAATATTCAAAAAAATAAAAATTCCAACAATCAAATTACTATATGATATACATTATAGTATTCCAAAAAAATATTACTATAATATGTTAATGTACATAATTAAATTTCNTACATAATTAAATTTCTCTCATGATAATATTCACACACACAAAAAAATTTACAACAATCAAATTACTATATGATGTATATTATAGTATTCCAAAATAGATATGTCAAATTTAATTTATTCTAATAAGATAAAATTGAAATTTTCTCTTCAATTTAATATTTTTGTATTATAGATATTTTTAATTTTATTTGTTTTATTTTTTGAATTTTAATTAAAATTATTAAAATTAAAATAATTTAATTTGATTCGAATATATATATATATATATATATATATATATATANAAAAAATTGTTGCATGTCAATTTGTTTACTTCATCTAACTTTTAAAAATAACTACAATATTATTACTACTATATATAAATTTCTTCCTACATAAATGATGTTGGTTTTCAAAGTTTAAAAATGTGAAAGGTATAATATATCATTATTATGATTTTATCTCTACTAAAAACAAATATAAGTATTATTACATTAATTTAAAAGTTTTATAGTTCAAATGCTGTGAACAAATTTTATAAAATACCATAAATTATAAAAATTTACAAATCTAAAATAATAGTTATTATTTAAATATTATGAGCTCAAAACAAATTAATTTACGTTAATAACATAACTGAAGAAAAACTAACATAAAAATGAACTAATTGAACTAACTTACATTTGCGGAGTTTGAAAAAAAAAAATAATGTTATTGCGTAAATGTTTCACATTTAAATATAATTTTATTAAATTTATTGGAATTCACATATTTAAGAATGATGCATCATCTCGAGATCTATCAATTTAAAATGAAGAAGAATAAGAGATTTATTTTTTTGAATACAAGGCTCAATCTCATGACCTCCCATACGGGAGAATCACTACATGTCATCTGAGCACAAGATGCATGACAAGAACAATAGGTAATAGAACTAAACGAAAAAGAGATAATAGAACTAAAAGAAATAAACTTTCAAATAAATTAGTTAAAAACATATCATAGATCTACAAATTTTGAACCACAAAGTCTATTGTGAACCTATTATTTAAATAATGATCTAGAGATGTTTTGATTGTGCTACATTTACGGGTTGAAAAATATTTAGAAACAAAACTAAATGGTTTCTAGACATCTATTACTATTTATGATAACAAACAAAAGCTTAAGGAAAAAACTTGTGTGTGACTGTCTCATGGTCTCAATCCGTGAGACGGGTTTGATCTTTAACTAACAAGGTCAAAGATCTGACCTATTAATCAAAGATCTGACCCGTTTAACGGATTAAGACCCGTGAGACGGTCTGACACAAGTGTTACTCAAAGTTTAAAATATCATCAAAGTAGATTTTGATACAAAACTCATATATCAATGTAAAATTTTAAAATAAGAATGGTTTTTCATGCAAGGAAAAAAATTATATAATATTTATCAATATCTATATAATAAAAAATTATAAATTTCTCTTTTTATCAATTTTTGTAGACATATTATATTTATAGTATTTTGTACAATATAAAAATATATATACATTTTTTTATAGAATTGTGATTATTGCCATAATTATACACGTTAATTACTACAATGAATATTTATTAAAAAATTATTTTAAAATATGTCTAAACTCATATTCTTAATTAAAAATTTAAAAATATTTAAAATTTTGTCTAAATATATAACATAGTTAGGGACTACATTAATCCATATAGATTTAAAATTTAAATTCTTTTAATTTGTAAATGTAATTTTCTTAATTATAATTAATAAAATATAAAATATAATTAAAAATAAAATTATAAAATTAACAAAATGTGTATTCATAAATATTTAAATTTATAAAAATACATACATACATACATATACTTATGCATTATATTATTCATACAAAATAAAAATTCTATTTGTCAGTTTATAAATTTAATTATTTTAATTATAATATATCAATATAAATTATAATTACAGAAATTATATTATAGAATTTACATATATACATATTAATAAATATTATTTGTATATACACTGTATTACACAATCACATATACAAAATTTAAATTTTACATTTTTTTAATTTCTAAGTATAATTTCTTAGTTATTATTCATATTGTTACAATTATAATATATATGAAATAAGATTAGAAATAATTCAATTTAATAATGTAAAATTTTCTCTATAAATTTATATAAATATGTATATGATTAGAGATTATATTAATCATACAAAATTTTAATTTTGTATGTTATGATAATAGATACTTGACCAAATATACGAAAATTCAACTATATTATTATATTGTACATTATAATATATTTGTATTTTTAAATTTTATTATTTAAATTTATAATAACAAAATTTTTTCCGTGCAACGCACGGGTAAAACACTAGTTATGATGTAAAAGAGTTAGACCTACAAATTGAAAAAATAAGGGANCAAATAAAAAATTGTTGCATGTCAATTTGTTTACTTCATCTAACTTTTAAAAATAACTACAATATTATTACTACTATATATAAATTTCTTCCTACATAAATGATGTTGGTTTTCAAAGTTTAAAAATGTGAAAGGTATAATATATCATTATTATGATTTTATCTCTACTAAAAACAAATATAAGTATTATTACATTAATTTAAAAGTTTTATAGTTCAAATGCTGTGAACAAATTTTATAAAATACCATAAATTATAAAAATTTACAAATCTAAAATAATAGTTATTATTTAAATATTATGAGCTCAAAACAAATTAATTTACGTTAATAACATAACTGAAGAAAAACTAACATAAAAATGAACTAATTGAACTAACTTACATTTGCGGAGTTTGAAAAAAAAAAATAATGTTATTGCGTAAATGTTTCACATTTAAATATAATTTTATTAAATTTATTGGAATTCACATATTTAAGAATGATGCATCATCTCGAGATCTATCAATTTAAAATGAAGAAGAATAAGAGATTTATTTTTTTGAATACAAGGCTCAATCTCATGACCTCCCATACGGGAGAATCACTACATGTCATCTGAGCACAAGATGCATGACAAGAACAATAGGTAATAGAACTAAACGAAAAAGAGATAATAGAACTAAAAGAAATAAACTTTCAAATAAATTAGTTAAAAACATATCATAGATCTACAAATTTTGAACCACAAAGTCTATTGTGAACCTATTATTTAAATAATGATCTAGAGATGTTTTGATTGTGCTACATTTACGGGTTGAAAAATATTTAGAAACAAAACTAAATGGTTTCTAGACATCTATTACTATTTATGATAACAAACAAAAGCTTAAGGAAAAAACTTGTGTGTGACTGTCTCATGGTCTCAATCCGTGAGACGGGTTTGATCTTTAACTAACAAGGTCAAAGATCTGACCTATTAATCAAAGATCTGACCCGTTTAACGGATTAAGACCCGTGAGACGGTCTGACACAAGTGTTACTCAAAGTTTAAAATATCATCAAAGTAGATTTTGATACAAAACTCATATATCAATGTAAAATTTTAAAATAAGAATGGTTTTTCATGCAAGGAAAAAAATTATATAATATTTATCAATATCTATATAATAAAAAATTATAAATTTCTCTTTTTATCAATTTTTGTAGACATATTATATTTATAGTATTTTGTACAATATAAAAATATATATACATTTTTTTATAGAATTGTGATTATTGCCATAATTATACACGTTAATTACTACAATGAATATTTATTAAAAAATTATTTTAAAATATGTCTAAACTCATATTCTTAATTAAAAATTTAAAAATATTTAAAATTTTGTCTAAATATATAACATAGTTAGGGACTACATTAATCCATATAGATTTAAAATTTAAATTCTTTTAATTTGTAAATGTAATTTTCTTAATTATAATTAATAAAATATAAAATATAATTAAAAATAAAATTATAAAATTAACAAAATGTGTATTCATAAATATTTAAATTTATAAAAATACATACATACATACATATACTTATGCATTATATTATTCATACAAAATAAAAATTCTATTTGTCAGTTTATAAATTTAATTATTTTAATTATAATATATCAATATAAATTATAATTACAGAAATTATATTATAGAATTTACATATATACATATTAATAAATATTATTTGTATATACACTGTATTACACAATCACATATACAAAATTTAAATTTTACATTTTTTTAATTTCTAAGTATAATTTCTTAGTTATTATTCATATTGTTACAATTATAATATATATGAAATAAGATTAGAAATAATTCAATTTAATAATGTAAAATTTTCTCTATAAATTTATATAAATATGTATATGATTAGAGATTATATTAATCATACAAAATTTTAATTTTGTATGTTATGATAATAGATACTTGACCAAATATACGAAAATTCAACTATATTATTATATTGTACATTATAATATATTTGTATTTTTAAATTTTATTATTTAAATTTATAATAACAAAATTTTTTCCGTGCAACGCACGGGTAAAACACTAGTTATGATGTAAAAGAGTTAGACCTACAAATTGAAAAAATAAGGGAAGAACATTTGTGGATGCCCTTAGAATCAATATATTTTAAAAAGGAATAAGGTTCAAATTGACCACTGAACGTAACCTGAAAGTGCAATTAGGCCACTGAACGAAAAAATAGTGCAATTAGGCCACTGAACACTCCAAATGCATGCAATTTCACCAGATAGCAGGTTACCTAACCTTTCATTTCATTATGTTGCATGCTTATGTGGATGGTGAATTGACATTTTAAAATAAATTTTTAATAATAATAACATTAAAAATAAAAAATAAAAAATTTAATGCCTGCTTCCTTGTTTTAGAAAAATTAAAAATACAATGCGCTTGTTTGTTTGTTTGTTTTTTAATTTGTTATTTATTTTATTTTTGTTTTTAACGTTTAGTATTAAAAAATATTTTATTTTTAATAACATTAAAAATAAAAAAAATAAAAAATTAAATGCCTGCTTCCTTGTTTTTTTTTTTTTAAACAAAAGTAATTAAAAAAATTAAAAATACAATGCGCTTGTTTGTTTGTTTTTTTAATTAAATTTTTAAATTTAAAGTTTTTTTTGAATACTACTAACTCTATTAGAATGCAGTATCTGTTCATAACTATTGAAGCACAAGTGCCCCCACTGAGACTCAAACCCACCACCTCCCATCAAACCCACCACCTCCCATATAAAGAGAAGAGTTTGATGCCACTAGACTACAAGGTCCTTGGCTATTTTTAAAGTTTAGTATTAAAAAAATATTTTAAAATGTCAACTTACCATCCATGTACGCAGATGAAATGGAAGGTAACCTGCTATCATGTAAATTTGCATGCATTTGGAGTGTTCAATGGCCTAATTACACTTTTCTTTTTCAGTGGCCTAATTGCACTTTGAGGTTACGTTAAATGGCTAATTTGAACCTTATTCCTTTTAAAAATAAATTTTCTTCTCTAATGGAAAAACAGGCTTTAATTGGGAAAGCCCAATCTCAGATTATATTTGCAGCCGACCTAATAAAATAGCCCATTCGGCCCGTATTCATCATCGTATAGCCCAAAACCCCACTAAAACCTCCGTCTCTCCCTCCCTCCGTCTTTCTCTCTCTCCCTCTCTCACGCTCGCTCGCTCGCCGCTTTTTCTTCAATCTATTGCCGGAAAGAGGAGAAGAGGAAACGGAAAGGGAAGCGGAAAAGGAGAATGGCGGATGTGGTGCAGTACAAGTTGGAGCGGATGCTCCCGGAGCTGGACGACTTGGAACGGCGCGGCTTGTTCAGCAAATTCGAGATAGGGGAGATTGTCAAGCAGCGCCGGAGGTTCGAGTACCGGCTGAAGAGGCACAGCCCGCTGAAATCGGATTTCATAGCGTATATCGATTACGAGAAGCAGCTCGACGCTCTCCGCCTCCTGCGGAAGAAAGCTCTGGTGAAGGAGGACGGCCACGCAAAATCGAAGAAATCGGTCTCGGATTTCTCCGGCGTTGCGAGGATTGTGGAGATTTATCGCCTCGCTACGAATCGGTTTAAGGGCGACATTGAGCTCTGGTTTCAGTATTTGGAGTTCTGCAGAGAGCGAAGAAATGGTAGAATGAAGAAGGTAGTGAATTTTTATATTATTCTTAGTTGATGAGTTTTTCTCATTCTGAGAGTGCCGAATTCGAATTTGCAGTGGATAGGGAAAAGTATTATGGAATGAGTTCCTTTGCATGCTCAAATTGATAATTTTCACTTTTTGAAGAAGGAATACAGATATTGATGTGATCATGGAAACTATGAAAACATTAGAATGTGCTGTAATCACTTTTCCACACTAATCAAACAATAATTATACTAGTCTCAATAGGTTTGAAATTAAAGTCCTTCAGTGAAATATATTGTTGCTCATAACAGTTCTACTTTTATGGGAAACATGGTGAAGCTGATTGGTTCATTCTGAGATAGAGTTTGTTTGTGCTGGTTTTCGTTTTGGATTGTTAAAATCTTGAATTCATAGAAAAATTCCCTATCTCTGTGCTTGTTTGTCACACTTAAAGAAGTGATATCTTCACAGGTATAAAGCATGACCAAGTACAAAGAAGTCAGAACCAAATAGAACTCTGAAGATGCATGGTTAAAAGAGATAAATTTTCTTTATCTGTCACTGAATGTTGCTTTATTTATGCTGCTTGCTTAGTGCATGCTTTATAGTTCAGTCACTTATTGTTTTTCATGTCTAAATATTTGGCTGGGTTGATGGTCTTCCACTGGAACCTTTGCTGGATGTATTATTATGTGAATACATATGGAGTGTGATATTTCAGGAGATAATTTGGGTGTTATATTGTAAGTGTTTGTAGTTTTACTGATCTTTGTTGTGTGACTAAGACTAATGCCTTCGTGTTTGTTTTTGCTTCAATAGGCTCTAGTTGATGCAATTAGGATGCACCCAACAGTGCCTGGGCTTTGGATTTACGCTGCATCTTGGGAATTTGACCAAAACTTAAATGTTGCAGCTGCTCGTGCCTTGATGCAACGTGGTTTTAGAGCATGCCCAAGTTCTGAGGATCTATGGATAGAATATCTTCGCATGGAGCTCACCTACCTTAATAAATTAAAGGCTAGAAAAGTAGCTCTAGGAGAAGATGTAGGCACGCTGACAAACAATCAGAAAAATCCAAAAGAGAAGCAGTGGAGAGATGAGAACAAAGAATTATTTATGTCCCTTGATGATGAGATTAAGGATGACAAAGCATCAAATCCTCAAGATGCAGAACAAAAGGACAAAGTTGATTTATTTAAAGAGCATGGTTTAAGCATTTTTCAAACTGTATACAATAGTGCTATTGAAGCCATCCCTTCTAGTTTCAGCTTAAGAACACGGTTTCTTGAGATACTAGACGCAACAAATCTAGCTCATTCAGAAGATATGCAAAAACAGATACTTGATGATTTGAAAAAGGACTTCTGTAAAGAACCAAAATATTGGGACTGGCTGGCAAGACTGGAAATGTTTGGCCTTAAAAACGTGGAGAATGCTTCAGAAGGAATGATCACTGATCGTTTAAGTGAAGCAATTCAGGTAAGGTCACTCTAAAGTGGTCAGATTTTCATATGGGTTTGGCTAATTATATTGAATATCAACTTTACTTCTTTTCTTATGCTTTTTACTTCCAGTATTTACCTTCTGTTTCCCATTTCTTTTCCTTCTTGGTGTGGAGCTTAGTTTGTTCACTAAGTTATCTGGTTGCTTTTTGGAATACTTTTAGGTATATGAGGAGGGTTTAAAAGTTGTGCCTTCAGCCACGATGTTTGAACTTTATGTGAAGTTCTTGACTGATGCCATCCCTTGTGGAAATGGAGATGGTAAATCTTCTGATAACTCAAGCGATCATGTTGTTGATCCCATTGCACAGCTGTTGATGGTATATGAGAAGGCTGAAAGCATGGGGTGCATCACTGAAGCTCTTGCTTGTCAACATGTTTCTTTCCTTTTGCAACTGGGAAAGCAAGTTGAAGCCAAGACACTGGTAGAAAAGTTTTGTACAGGAAAATTTTCTGAAGCAGTGCATTTATGGGCATTACGGCTCTCCATAGAAACGATGTGCACTGAAAAAGGGTTCTCTTCAAACAAGGCTGCTCAGTTATCATTGTTTGAACTCCTTAGGAATGTTCTAATGAAGGTTTCTATATCAAAAGCAGAAAGCTTGTGGCTTATGGTATGCAAAAGCCTTTCAGTTCTCTTGCATTTAATTTTACTTGGGATATGCCTCAGATGTTACTAGTCTTATTGCTTCCCATAACACTGCTAATGAAAAGAGCTTTGTGGCTTGTGAATTTCTTAAATCAATTATAATTTTTAATGGCATTACGTGAGCCCTCAAGTAACCCTTTTTTTTTCTGGTAATATGTAGGCGCTCAAGGTTTTTTCAAGTCATAAACAGATTTTTGACAAACTGATAGATACTGCGGTGGCTTTATTGGCTAAAGATGGTGGAAGTGATGGTGGATTTTCGCTCTCTTCTGCCATTGTAAATTATGTTCTACAGAAGGATGGACTTCGCAGTGCAAGAGAGATGTACAGGAGGTATGTTGTGACATTTGATGCAATGATATTTTAGTGCATTCTAGAATTCCAGTTTGACGTTTGCTTATGACTTTTAATTTGTCTGGAGGAGCCTGATAATAAGCACTGCAGTTTTCTTGTTCCAGATGTTAGAATACTGAGCTACTCTACTTTCCCATCTAAATGCAGATTTATCGCACTACCACACCCAGGACTGTCAATATATAAGAATTGCATTGAATTGGAATTGAGCATTGTGTCCACTGGTGATGAGGGTTCTCTTGCAAATGCCCGCTTACTATACGATGCTATGCTGACAACATATGACCAAGACGCAAACTTGTGGCGAGACTACTACTCTATGGAGGTTAAGGTATGCTCGGTGCATCCCATCTTTTATTGTCTCATTTGCATAGGCATATGAATTTGAATACTCTTCACTTCTCAGTTTGACCACTGACATTAGTATATTTCTCTTTATCCATAATGACCTACCCCTATAGAGAGCTTATTTAACGTGAACTTCACAAACATCACTCACATTGAACTTAGAGAATGTTTGCTTAACGTGAACACTCTTCACTCTACGCCTCTACGGAATTCATCATTGACATTAGTATGTTTTTCTTTATCTGTAATGACCTTCTACCCCTATAGAATGCTTACTTAACATGAACTTCACTCACATTGAACTAGGAGATCTTGCATGTATTCTGGCTTATCTACAAAACAAGCCTGTCTCAGGGTGTCAACATTATGCATTTGAGAGTTACTATATACTGCGCTGCTTTATTCAGTGTTTCGTGTATTTTTCATTGATTTCTTGTACTATATTTTCAGTTTGGAACATTGGAAAAAGCAGCAGCAGTCGAATGGCGTGCACGAAAAACACTCAACAAAGGCTTCCCACTACTCTCAACGGTTTAGAGTTCAGGCTTAAATTTGTGTATGCTAACCACAGAAATTTTGTTCTTTTCCCCTGTTGTTGTTTTGAACAACTACCGAGTTCGGTAAAGGATTTCTGGCCTTGTTGGGCATTTTCTAAGTTTGAATCCCCTCACCGCAAAACCGCCCATTATGGATCCATTATGGAGATTGGTAGAGGAGGTAAATTGCGGGGAATGTCTCAACTAGCCAACAATCTTGTACACTAATGCCCACAATGTCTTGTTAGCAAGGCAAAATTTATAAATTTATTAAATTTATTTTGATTTAGTTCATCAGTTGAACTATATCTCGCCAGAACTTGTGGGTATTTTTTAAAATTACAGAAAAGTACACTCAAAAGTCTTGAAGTGAAGGGTAGAAATGAAACTCATGTAATCTTTTGGTTCACCTGTACTACATAATGCTCATGAAGATTTTTAATACATCTTCTGCTTCTCCATACAAATCAGGGAGCCTCTATTTTATGTGTAGTTTCTTGTGTCAGACTTTTGGCCATTGTGGACTCACAACCTACAGATTCAAGTAAACAACTAAAATATCAGACCACGAAGACGCGTTCTCGGGTAATGTTCCTCTCGAGATCACTGAAACTCACCTCGAGCGTACTAAACACCAGTCCCATCCGGCTCGCCACCACTGAGGCCTCTTCGGCTTGTCCCACAACTGCCATTTGCTCTAGCTGAAGCGTTTTAACCGGAAGCCTTTATACAAGAAAACAGTATGTTAGTTGCATATTTTACCTACATGAGAGGGCGTGCCAAGCATAATATCTTAGTTGAAATTAGTAAATAACACGTCTTTCAATTTGATATCAGGAGCGACGAATCCTCCCTCCCCCGACACACAGAAGAAAATAAAAGGAAAGAGTAATAGAGCTCACCATGCCATTCCTCTCATGAAATATGCATTAGCTATGATTGCACAAAAGCCTTTCCACTGCACCATCATTTCATCCGAAACAGGAGGAGTGGACGACCATCGAACTATGGTTGGTTGTGGCGTACACAATATCGTGATAAATATGATACTCAACCACAAAATGCACTCATCAACCTATAAACAATTCACTGATGTAGACCTCGAGAACATTGTAAAAACGAGAAACAGATCAACAACACGAGTTGACTCACTAACCTCACTCGAGAAAATTTTGGACTTCAGACTGGTGCTTCCACCGTATATTTGCATTGCTTCAATCTCGACCCCAGATTCCTTCAGAGCAGTAAGTTCTTTCCTTAAACCTTCATCCGTACATCCCAGCGCATACGCATTTACTCCCGCACTGATGAACTCCTAAAACACGAGGGTTTTAACGACGTATTTGAATATAACAACTAACTGACCTCATACGAGAGTAAGAACAACCGAATATACTTTTAGATTGTCACCTCCTCCACGCTCAGCAAAATACTTGTATCGTTTGAACAGGCTGATAGCTATGTTCCGCGAGGAGCGATACTCGTTTTCAGGCGATATAGCATCTTGCGAATGACACTGCAACAGTCGCAATAATAACACTTCAGAGACCAAACCAATGCCACATGGCAATTGCAAATAAAGCGGGACAGACAGAAAGAAAAGGAGCTCTGTAGAAGGTAATGCTTACCAGCCATGTCCTCGAAGTGGAATTTTGCGAGAGATAGAGAGGCTTCAACTTATTAGCGTAGTTCAGAAAGAAAGGACAACTGCGAGCCCCGTTATTGGGACCACAGTGGAGGCTGGAAAAACCGTGAGTACTAATCAGTGGATTAACATGTTTTGACTTGCAGGGAGACGTTTCACGCAGCACATTTACATCCCAAGTCGTTTGATGATTCAAGGCTCGTGGAATCTGAACAATTAGCATGGTTGGACCATGATCCGCTCACCTTCGTACAACAACAAAACAAAAAGTATTACTCTCGGGTGCCATACTCATTTACATTTAGTACTCTTGAAGCAAGATTCAACAAACTACTCAAAGCACCAAAAGCAATATTGTAGTTAAGTGGAGGATATAAACACAGCACTACCGCTTCAACAATCCTCTCTAACATATTCTTACATAATACTATAATTTTTAGAAGTTTGATATTTAGATTAACCCTCTTTCTTGTTGACTTCATCTCTTATCACTAACTTTGATTTAGTGGAAAGCCCACAACTTCTACCCAAATGTGTGGTCTAGCCGTCTAGGTAAAAATTGTCTTGTGAGTTGTGACCCTAACCAGCAAATTATCACAAGAAGGTAAACCAACCTGATTTACTCATAGCTGATCGACTCAAATAAAAAAGGTCAATACAGCTCTCACGAAAAATCAAACTTCAAAGCTCGTGGTTATCCAAATATGCGCTCTAGATAAAATTGTCTCGGACCCTTGCCAGCAAATTATAATTAGAAGGTAAACCAATCTAGATTACCTATAGTTGATCAGCTCAAACCAAAAAGGTTAATAGACCGCTCTCACAAAAAATCGAACTTCAAACCTCGCAGTGACCAAGTCAACAGTATGACCAACTTGGTTGGGGTTGGGGTGTTCTTATCCACCATCCACATGTTTCATCCAATGTAAAGAATTGTACTAATGTTTGTAGCCAAATCAAGCTAAACACTAACAATCCCCAAAATCTTGATAACAATTGTTTCCATCCAAGAATGACACTTTCCAATATCCTAGGATTACATTTTCACAAAAAGAGATGTTTCCCTTCTTCCCCAACACCAAAATTTTCTCATATTAACCAAAACCCATCTTTGATCCACTCTTATCCACCCCTAAATCCTAATTCATTCAACTCTTAATCCCCCCTAATCAGCAAAACAAAGCAAGGGTAATCAACAAAAACATTGATCATAGCTTGAAGCGCAATCTAACTTACCGTTTACCAGAAGCGATGCGGTGTCATCACCAGAAAAAGCAGAAACACCCGATTCAGAATAGCTCAGAGGCAATACAATTCAATCAGAATTAAGAAGATGATGAACGATACAGATATAGATACAGTGATATACACACGTAAGACGAGATTCTTGGATTTTATGTGAAGAATCTTTTTCGAGCAGAAAAATTGGAAAAAGAAAATTGATGTGAAGAATCTACTAGTGAGTTTCCGGGGGCCACGAATTTTATGATTTTTTTTTTCTTTCTTTCCTTTATTATGGGTCCATAATTTTTATTGGTTTTATATAATAATATAAAATCATGCAATTTTGGGTTTTTCCTAAGTTAAATGCTATTCTTTGTAAATAAATATTTATAATATGAAGAATTTTGTAAGGTTGTGAGAAGATATGGAAATGTCTTCAGTGGCTAACTATATTTACCACTTAATTCTCTTATTACTTAGATGGAGTGGGTTGCACATACAAAGGTGTACACATGTACTTGGCATGCTATCCTTTCTCATTAGCTATAGCTAAAGGATAAAGTCACCAAATTGTATATGTAGCCTATTTTGACAAATTATATTGTGAACTATATTCTTCTATGGACCGTTGATAAATGCTCTTTTTAACATATTTGGTTACAGTATAATTGTGGTATGACTATATTTGAAAATCTTTTTTTTTTTTCGATTCAAATTATATTATTCACTCATTAACATGACATGATCAATAAATTCAATAAAAGAACATTTATTTATTTTTATTGATTATTCAAAACTCGATTGATCTATCACAAATACAATAATAACATTGTGATTGCCACGAAATAAATTAACATTAGGTGTGTTTGGAAATCAGAAAAATGACTTCTGGAAAATATTTTTTGAAAAATGAGTTATTTTTCATAAAACATTTTCATTTCTAATTTTTGGTTGTATTTCAAAAAATTGTCTTGGTGTTTTTGGTTCATTTACCGGAAAATGAACATAAAAGAAAAGGGCCAAATACCCTGAACTTTATCTGGTCAACTCCGAAGATAAAATCAACGACTAGCGATGACAGTTAGTCGCCTTCTACCAGAGATGTAATGCTACCTGTTGGTCGTCGAGGAGATAGGTTGGGGAAGATGGTTGAGGAAGAATGTCCGAAAGGCGAAGAGAAGAAGTATGGAAAATGACTTTTCCTTGAAAATGGGAAGTTATTTTCCAGATAAACATGGTGATTTTCTCCTTTAACTAATTGATTTTTTTATGAATTCTTGCCAAACGAAAATGCAGAAAATTTTTCGAGTTTTCAAAGGCACCCTTAACCTATATTAAGTAACTAATTGTACTCAAAACATTAGAAATGTGAATCGAACCAACCCACTTAAACTAAGTATCCACTGGAGCCATCTTTATGGATAACGAGGAAAACCCACATACCCCTAGCTATTATCCGAGAATCATAGATTCAATAAAAAATACATTAACAAGAATTGAAATCATAATCTTATGATATACAGAGTACTAATCATATTTCGCTCATTTGGTCATTAATTGAAATTTCGAATCTTCTTGATACAACTGAAGAGTGAGAATTGACAAGCACCCCTCATCTTACTCTCCTACCGCCGAACGAACCACACCAACAACAAACGAGGGATTGGGGGAGTTGTTGAAAATCGTAGCACCACTCACTGAAGATGGGTCTCGATTTAGAAGAGAAAGCCTCATCCACCCACTATATTCCACCAGACATCCCCCTTTTCTTTAATCCAATTTTATATACACAAAAATACAAATCTTTTCTTGTCTATTACCATCTCCTGCGCTCCATTCCCCATAGCCTAACATAAAAGGCCAATGCTTTTCTCTCCTTCAAGATTGAGCCACTGAAGTTCCCAGCTTTATTCGGTAGTGTAAGTATTCTTGAACCCCCCTCTCATCTGACACTGTGATTCTTGTTGTCTGTGTTTTATCTGTTCTTTTCATGACTTGCCTTTCTGGGTTATTGGAGATCAGTGTGAATGTGAATCTGAGTTTGTTATAGAGAATTGTTTTCTGGATCTGTATTGCTGGGGAATGGTGGGATAGGCCCAGCATTTTTGTTGTTGGGATTGGGTTTATGAAAAGGGGGAATGGATTAGAACAGGAAAGATTGCATTTTGAACATCAGATTTTGATAGAGAGGAAACCTTTGATCTGTGTTGATGACTTGGTAACCACAATGATACAAGTTCGACTCCCGGTGGGAGCAGTCTATTTATATTCTTGGTTTGAGCCAGTCAGTTATGAGTTTTTTGGTCTTCTTGGTTTGAGCCAGTCAGTTATATGAGTCTATTGGTCTTTTGGTTTGAGCCAGTTATGAGGCAACTTAGGATGGTTTACCTGCTTGATCTTTTGCCGGTTAGGGTCACAATATCACAATATGGGTTTGTCCAGTGCCTCGGGTAGGGGTTTGCTGGTTTTTCTTGTCACCCAAAAAAACCTTTGTATGTGTTAGACTAGGTTGTTGGCTATGGTTTGTTTTATAGTCTTGGTGGGATTATAGTAGCAGATGTTATGGTCCATGGGTAGGTAGCTGAATTTAATTCTGAACTTTATGGTGCAGATACTATCTGATAGGATATTTTGTGAAGATGAGGGGAGGAGGATTGTGGCAACTTGGACAATCGATTACTCGCCGCTTGGTGCAGCAGGCTGACAAGAAGACTATTGCTCGAAGATGCTTTGCGTCGGATGCTGATCTTAAGAAGACTGCTCTGTATGACTTCCATGTTGCCAATGGAGGCAAAATGGTGCCATTTGCTGGCTGGAGTATGCCAATTCAGTACAAGGACTCGATTATGGACTCGACGGTGAATTGCAGGGAGAATGGCAGTCTCTTTGACGTTGCGCATATGTGTGGTCTGAGCCTCAAGGGGAAAGATTGCATCCCGTTCCTTGAAAAGCTCGTGATTGCAGATGTTGTTGGGCTTGCTCCGGGGACTGGGACTCTAACTGTTTTCACGAATGAGAAGGGAGGTGCGATTGATGATTCCGTGATCACCAAGGTCACTAACGATCACATATACCTCGTCGTGAATGCAGGGTGCAGGGACAAGGATCTTGCGCACATTGAAGCACATATGAAAGCATACACGTCAAAAGGCGGGGATGTTTCATGGCACATCCATGACGAGCGGTCTCTTCTGGCCCTGCAGGTTAGCTTTCTGTGATGCTTCGTTAGGTTTATACACATGGACCCCACCCGCTTTATTACTTTAGGCGATAATGTTAGGGATTTCATTCGAATATGATGTTGAAGAGTATTAAGCTATGCTAGTAATAAGGCGTTTCATTCTCGACCATGAGCTTGTGATAGCATAATCCGCATTTTATCTTGTAAATACTTTCGTGTGAAATTTTGCCACCACACACTCCATCGGAAGCCTCTTCAAGGTTTCATGCCATTTCATGTTAATTCTTCGGGTGCAAAGAGGCTAGTGATATTTATAAAGCATTTTCTTGACACGTTTGGTTCAGGGTCCACTTGCTGCCCCGGTCCTTCAACATCTGACACCCGAGGATTTAAGCAAGATGTACTTCAGTGACTTCAAGATATTGACTATCAATGGGGTCTCGTGCTTCCTCACAAGAACAGGGTATGTTCCTTTCCGTGCTTATCCCTTTTCTACAGTCGAGTAATCACCGCTAATTCTTTCGGATGGATAGACACTGGGCCACGAACATTAACGAGCCTTTACTTGCAGTTGTGCTAACCACCTAACCCCATTAAGAGCTGCTAACCAGCTTGTTGTATCCTTAGCCTCTTCAAAAATTTATTTGAATCGTAAAATGACTGAACAATATAGTTTCAATTAGGCTTTAGTTAACTTATCATCGAGTGGCATTCACCGTATATTATTTATATTTACTCATTTGACCGTTGGCTGTAGACCATCACGAGTAATATCTGTACTTCATAATTGTTTTCTTTACTTTGGGGTGACGAAGGAAACCCGTTGCCACTAAGCGAGGGTGTGTACTAGTAAATCCTGCCTTGTGACCCTAGCTGGCAAAGGACCATAAGAAGGTAAACCAGCCTAGGTTGTTTATAGCTGACCGGCTTAAACCAAGAAGGTTGGGATTCGAATTTCGAACTCGTGACCTTGTGGTTACAAGTTTGTTTCTTTAGCCATCTTTGCGGGGTTACCCCATTATTCTTGACTTGTGTGACCTGTGGAAGTTCCAGTCGGATATAGACCGTCACGAACTAATCTCTGTGTTTCATGGTTGTCGTAAGGTATACTGGTGAAGATGGATTTGAAATCTCGGTGCCTTCAGAACATGCAGTTGACCTCGCGAAAGCTATTCTTGAAAAATCAGAAGGGAAGGTGCGGTTGACAGGGCTGGGGGCACGAGACAGCCTTCGCCTCGAGGCAGGCTTGTGCTTATACGGCAATGACATGGAGCAGCACACGACGCCAGTGGAAGCGGGACTCACATGGGCGATAGGGAAGAGAAGAAGGGCGGAAGGAGGCTTCCTTGGGGCCGAGGTGATCCTGAAACAGCTCGAAGAAGGCCCGAAGATCAGAAGAGTAGGCTTCATATCCTCGGGTCCACCAGCGAGGAGTCACAGCGAGATCCAAGACGACAAAGGGCAAAACATCGGGGAAATCACCAGCGGAGGGTTCAGCCCTTGCCTGAAGAAGAACATAGCGATGGGGTACGTGAAATCTGGACTGCACAAAGCGGGCACAAACGTCAAGATCGTGATCCGAGGGAAGTCCTATGAGGGAGTTGTTACAAAAATGCCTTTTGTCCCAACAAAGTACTATAAGCCATCTTAATTTTCTCTCTTCTCTGTCATTCACAGTTTCCATGTTTTCTCCTAACTGTAACTGCAGAATGCTTCTTTCTGGAAATGAACCCACCTGCAGACTTGCTTATATCTCCCAATTATGTCTCATTTTATGTTCAATGCCTTGCTTGATCCAGCAGGAACTGGTTTTATGCTTCTCTTGAATTTATATAATAAACAGTAATTCTTTCTTCCCAAGGGCCCCCACGTCTCAACCCGAGAGAGTATTTGGGAGGATGTAAATCCTCCGTTGAACAGAGGCTAGGAGTCACCAAGTCAGTTGGAAAGGTTTTTGGTAAGACACAGCCTGCCAGACAGAACTAATGGGCAACATGTTTGCTCATTCATGTCCGCCTTCAAAATGAAGTTAAAACGTTAATCTACGAGTGGGAGGCCTTCAATTCTTATCGGGATCCGGAGTCTTTCGAGAAAAAGTCCCATCCTTCAATATCATGATTGGGTCGACCAGACCAGATCATGAGCGAATAGAAAATAAAAAATGTACATAGAGGATGTAAATCCTCAGTTGAACAGAGGCTAGATCGTTGCGTACTGCGTACAAGTAGCCCTCTCACTTTGAGAGGTTGTTTCCACACTGTCGCTAGTAAGATTCACTTTGAGAGGTTGAGCAGTACGAGTAGCCCTCTCACTTTGAGAGGTTGTTTCCACACTGTCGCTAGTAAGATTCGATTCCCCTCTCACTTTTAGAGGTTGTTCTCACACTACCGCTGGTAAGACTCGACCCCTGAACTTGATCCCTCTCTCACTTTGAGAGGTTGTTTCCACACTGCCGCTAGTAAGATTCGATTCCCCTCTCACTTTTAGAGGTTGTTCTCACACTACCGCTGGTAAGACTCGATCCCTGAACTTGATCCCTCTCTCACTTTGAGAGGTTGTTTTCACACTGCCGCCTGGTAAGACTCGATCTTTGGTCTTTCTTTCAAAACTTCATCGTTGTAATCAACTGAGCTGTTCATGCAAGTTAATAAACAGTAATTCTTGATGCATCGAAAGGGATAACTTAGTGAGTAGAGTACAATTCGCGTATCAGAAGGCCACATGTTCATTTGCTAACACTATTATATCAGTTAAGCTCGTTATACCTGGTCTTTATAGTGCACTTTATCTCTTATATGTTATTTATAAGTTATTACACAAGAACAAATAATGACTGCATCTTTCTTTCCTAATTTTTTTTTTTTAAAGATCCGACATGAAGCTCTTGTGTCGGACCCAGTCCAATGCTGTCCGGACCGTCCGGTTGACCCAATGACCCATTCCACAAAAGGGACAAAATGGGAAGAGAATATTCAGAATATTTTGTGGTATATTTAATTAATTAAATAGAGTTGGTTGGATACACCGCAATGGGATGCGGCCATTGCCCATTGATCAACCTGTTTGTTCGTCAAAGATCCATTATTGATCGGGTCGAGTTTCCACAATTTTTAGATAATATATACTCATCGATTGTTTATGAATTAAAGTAAAAATAATAATCTATTTAGTAATCAAATATTTCGTATATTCGAATTAATTATTGTTTATCAATATAATAAAGTGTAAATAAAACTAATGGAAATTATATAACGGTATAATGATATCAAGGATACTAATGTTTGTTTTTTTAGGATAATCTCTAGCCAAGTTAGTATGGCAGTTAGTTTAATAATCACAATGATAGGGAACATTCTTTAACCATACGTATCTCGGGATTTGCACATAAGACCGAGATGGTTATTTTCCGAACATTTTTTTTACCACCTTGTCCCTTTCTCGATCCGAGCCTAATTGGAGAATAACCCCTATAAGATTCGTACTTGCGTTCTATACTCGAATTACAACCCCCAAATACCTACGATCAGTACAGATATCCCAAGCTTGAACCATTATTTATTAAAGGAACTATTATAGCCCGATCACATTATTCGACCACATCCTAATAATGCGAAAGTAAGGAATCTCATAACATGCGGGCTCATCGAGGTTGTTCTCATTGTGACCAGTGCATGCAAGACACATAGTGCAAATTCTGTGCATTCAACATGTCCCCTTCAGGCTTCTATATAAGGCGCATTAAATGTCAGAAGGAGGGACTTTTATTCATACCATACTTTAACCTCGAGAACATCTTATCACACACGTTTACCCTACTCGAGACAATACATAATACTCAATACACCAAACACAATACTTCAACGTATTTACTACATCACACAAGATTCTAAATTCATCTTCGTATGGGAGTTGTTTATTTATTTTTTTTTTTGATTTGAACGGGTCAATTATGAAAAATCTAGATTAATTTAGTTTATTGTCGTGTCGTCCTTCGCTAATTATAATCACAAGATAAATTTTACTTATAGCGCACATTCAAATATGGATGGCGGACTTTCTAAGTAAATAAAAGAGTCATTTCCATTTTTGGTCCTACTGTTATTAGGACATTGCCAATTTTAGTCAACTTCATTAATTTTTGCCACATTGCGGCCAGTCTTATTTAGTCCTTGCCACTTTTAGTCCACCGTTAAATTTTTTGTCAAATAACCATCCAAAACAAGGGTATTTTGGTCTTTTCATGCTTTGATCATCTTCTTAACCTTTTGCAGTAGTTTTCCTTACACATTTTCATCCAATGAAGAGGTCCGACGAAAGCTGTGGCTCACATGGCTTTCGTTGGACCTCTTCATTGGATGAAAATGTGTAAGGAAGACCACTGCAAAGGGTTAAGGAGATGACCAAAGCATGAAAAGACAAAAAATACCCTTGTTTAGGACGGCCATTTGACGAAAATTTTAACGGTGAACTAAAAGTGGTAAGGACTAAATAAGGCTAGCCGCAATGTGACAAAAATTAATGAAGTGGACTAAAATTGGCAATGTCCCAATAACAATAGGACAAAAATGGAAATGACTCTAAATAGAATATTTTAAATCTTTAGTAAACAATATAATATATTTGTTTGTTTTTTTTTGAAAGAATAATATATTTGTTTGTTATAATAACTAAATAAGTCAAAAAAAAAATGTTCATAATTCTATATTTTAACCCTCCCCCAATTTTGAATAGGTGGTGGATCCGGGTTGTCCAAACGGAGCCTCCGCCTCCTACAGAGTACAGACTCCATGAAATTTCCACATATATGGAAGCCATGTGTAAAGCGTTTCACATTAGTAACTGACCAGCGCGAGGGAAAGAAAGAAAGATTCCCTCTTTTCTTGGAGAGAATCAGAAATGGGGTCAATAGCAAAGAGAGGCTTGCAGAACTACCTGCTACAGCTCCAGCAACATCCTCTCAGAACAAAGGTCAAGCCTTTCTCAGATCTTTCTTTTGCATTTTGAGCTTAATTGTGATCTGGGCAATTTCAATTTCAATTTTGAAACCCACTTTTCTAAATTTTGGGGTTTTTTTAATCGTTTGTTTGGTTTGGAAAGGTTTCCCCTTTTTGTTGTTAATTGCCTTTACCTGTTTGATTTTTGAGGTTTGATCATTTAGGGAGGTGGAGGTGGGGTTTTGGAGCTTCAGTGTTTTTTTTTTTTTTTTTTTTTTTAA
>NC_044916.1:2119941-2177917 GCF_003576645.1 Ipomoea triloba
TTTTTTTTTTTTTTTTTTTTTTTAAATTGGAGCTTCAGTTTTAATCTATTGAAATGGGGAATGAATTACCCTTTGCAGGCAATAACTGCTGGAGTGTTGTCAGCAATCAGTGATATAGTGGCCCAGAAGATCACTGGCATTCAGAAGCTTCAAATCAAACGTTTGATTCTCAAAGTGGTAAATTTTTTGTATCCATTTTCTTAGTATTTGTTATGTGCTGTGTATCTTTGTGTATACTCAGTTGTACTGGTTTGTGTCTGGATTTCCAGTGGTATAGCAATTCGCAATCCGAACTTGTTAGGCAGGTCCACGATCCCTCGATTCCACGAGTTACTTATTCCCCCGGTGCCAAACTATATGTTATCGTACCTGAATTCAACTCGCTCATTCATATGCAAACACACACACACACACACACACACACAGTGTGAAATCTACTATGTGCAGAATTTTATTGAAAGTTACTATCTTCAATTTTTGTCAATGTAACATCGTATGAAATTTCCCGTAATCCAGAGTGTTTTGCCATGTTTTCGGTTTCGTATGCTACTGTTTTTCTCCAGCGGGGTAAAGTAGACCGTGGCCCTGTTCAGGAATTAGCTGTTGACGGGTAGATATTCTATTGGTTTTTAGAATTAGCTGTTTGGCTTAAACTCTACCTACCGATTATATCAACTTTTTGATCCACCAATCCTATAACTATGGTTTTAAAAGCTAGTAGCTTTGTAAAGAAGCTCTTTATCAAATGGGACCAATAATATTGCAGAATTTATTATACTTCAATGAATTGATGGGGCTTCCACTAGCTTTTGGACATGTGGGGATAAAACCTTTTAATTAATAATTAATATAATAATATACATATATACCACAGTCTAAAGCAGATGATATTTCCTATCGTAATAAATTGGGTAAATTTTGGACAGTGCTTGTTTTAGGATTGATAGAATTGTGGCTCCTCACTTTCTTGCACTGTTTTGTCGATTTTCTTCGTTAAAGTTCATGACTTTATGGCTATAAGCAAAAATAGTTGGACCGTGCTTTATACTTTTATTACAGCGAGTTTTAGCCTGTAGATTGAGTTACAGGGTAAATGTGATTCCCCAAGTTTAGCCCAATATTGATGCTTCCAACATCGGGCTTTGGAGAAAGCTTTGAGAATAGATGTCATTTCTAAGATTTAATATCTTTTTGAATTGATTAAATTGATTTACTATCTTTTTTGAAGATTATTTTTCTGACATGGCCATTGAATATTGTTTAGAGGAAATGTCGAATTCCTTGCATACATTACATATTCCGGCACATACAGCAACCAAAAGAAAAACGCAATTGTGTGCTTCTGTAAATTCTTGTCTCCGTTTTTCTAACTTTGCGGTTTTCAGGTTTTTGGTTTTGCATATCTTGGACCATTTGGGCATTTTCTTCATATATTGCTGGACAAAATTTTCAAGGGCAAAAAGGATACTAAAACGGTTGCTAAGAAGGTAAACAATGCTTCTTTTGTCCACCAACACCCCCCTTCCTTGTGATTCATATCAACCTGTGGGTAAATAAGATACAGTAATATCGAGCCAACCTATAGATACCTCGGGTGGATCTAAATTTCCGTTATCATAGAATTTTCTATTTTATTCTAACAGCTATAATAGCTTGCATTATATCTGATAAAACAAAATTAGCTTTGTTTAATAGATTTGATTTTTTTAATTAATTAAGAGCGTGGCCAAGTATCTCGAGGTGGTAATTTTAATGTTTTCAGGTGGTGCTGGAACAAGTGACATCGTCCCCTTGGAACAACTTGCTTTTCATGCTATACTACGGATTAGTTATCGAGGGTGAGTGCACAATCCTATCTAAATGAACTCAACTTGTGAAATTTTACTTTTAAGTTTTAACTTTATTAGCTAGAGAACGTACTAGAGGTTTTGCCTGAACGAGATTTTGTAATTAACGTTCACAGGAAGACCCTGGATTCAAGTGAAATCTAACATTGCAAGAGAGTATCCGAAAGTCCAGTATACAGCATGGACGGTCTGTCGGTTTTTTTTTTTTTTTTTTTTTTTCATATAATTATCTCGTGTGAAAGGATCACGTGTGCTAATATACCAAATCCAAATACGTGCAGTTCTGGCCGGTTGTGGGATGGGTGAACCACCAGTACGTACCACTCCAGTTCCGAGTTATCTTTCATAGCGTCATTGCCTGCTGTTGGTAAGTTCCTTCTCCCGACATAGAACTGTATGTATTCCATTGAGTTAATACCTCCAATGATCCTTTGAGTATTAGCGATTTACCAGCTGTGGTCCCTCGACTTTTAATGACCTCCAATGGTCCTCCAAGTTTTAAAAAATAACCACATGCGGTCCTGTTAGGACGTCTCGTGGTCATTTTAAACTCGGGTAATTTAACTTTTAAGAATTAGGACCACGGGTGGTTACTTTTTAAAACTTGGAGGTCAATTAAAAGTCGAGGGACCACAGCTGGTAAATCGCTAATACTCGGAGGACCATGGGAGGTATTAACTTTATTCCATTAGCTGCAACTCTTTTAACCTTTTTCATTCCCGGCCACGGTGTCTCTTTTCCTTCTTTCCAGGGGGATATTTTTGAACCTGCGTGCGAGGACAATGGCAATCAAGAAGGCTTGAGCGTACCCGAAAAAAGCACCACCTGGCTACCACTCTCCTATGTAAGTTCAGTAGCATTGGATATCGTCGTAGCGTGATCTGTTGCTAGCCCGGGTAGCGACA
This sequence comes from Ipomoea triloba, assembly GCF_003576645.1. Taxonomy (NCBI): domain Eukaryota; kingdom Viridiplantae; phylum Streptophyta; class Magnoliopsida; order Solanales; family Convolvulaceae; genus Ipomoea; species Ipomoea triloba. Next base: position 2,122,694 of record NC_044916.1, read on the forward strand.
ACATTTGTACTATAAAACGTTATATGTTAAATATCGTCCATTCGGTTTGATGGTAGTGAAAACATTGTATTTGATGAGATTATGGTTACAGGATTCATGCTTTAATTTTCCATTGAAATGAAATCCTTTATTATGGCCTAATAATAAGTTTTAGCAGTTTTGAGAATGTGGTTTTGAAATCCTTAGCTTGTATATATCTTATGCTTCATGTGATTAGTTGTGAATAGGGAATTCAATTCATCGATAATATTCACATTCACCGCGGCCATTGCACAGGACCCATAATACATATGCTCAGCATGCGTTCTCTCCAAATTTCTATATGAAGCGCATTAACTGCCTGAGAAAAGGATTTTTGGGACATTACACAATACTAGCTAGACCTAAACTCGGAAACGTCACATATTCAGCTACTCGAGTTTACAACATACCTGTGTATCTGTCACATCATTTTGACGCAATCTATCTTTTTTCTATATATAGAGGAGAGAATTTATGTGAGAATTGAACATGCTCTAAGGTAAAAACTGATGGGTGATATGATCAATTCATTTAGGTAGATTAACGGTTGAGGGTTGCTGAAAAGTAAAGGGAAAAGGAGCATGGTTAGGTTTATAAATATTGCGAACTTGAAAGTTTACATTAATGCATAATTGTATAAAAATTATGATGACAATAGGTCATGTAATATTGTGTACCTAATCCTCTTTAACCCTAATAAGGCCAGTTCAAATAGTTTATAACTGCCCTGGTTTAGGACAAGTTTGAGTAGGAGAAAAACAATACATGTCAAAAGTTTGGATAGTAGAAAGTACATGTACCTAGTGATATATATAGTACTCCCTCTGTCCCATTTTACCTGTCCTATCTACTATTCATTGATCAAACCAACTCTTTCTTTTTTGCTTATTTTCTTTAGTAATTTTTTATTATTTTTAAATTTAATTTTTTGTGTTTAATAGTTCTAAATATATAAATTTTATATATTAATGTTAAACTTAATATTATGAAAAATTGGATTAAAAATTACTTCATTCAAGCATCGTTAAACGAACCAGACAACCATTTTGGGACGGAGGTAGTATAAAGTAATTTATTCTGTACAGACTTAACTCACTAATTTAGTAGGTAGTATTTGAAAGAAGAGACTAAGGTTCAAACCTCGACAAAAACAGTATACGAATTATGCTTAAAATAGACAGATTTCTTGTGCATTGAAATCGACCAAAGAAGTATAAAGTAATTCAGTTTTGAGTTCGTGAATAGTTTAATGCTCCATCTCTAATAAAAATATCCATTGCTCAAAAGTGTACCTACTTTGAGAATACTTTCTATTTTACTTTTATTATTAGAACACCTATTTAATTCTCTGCCGCAATTTACCAATTGATGTTCATCTAAATGGATGACGGTGATGCTACCCACCTACTCACGCAGTATATAATTAGCTTGTCACTATGGACAGCTTAGTTGATCACAAGGGTAAAATTTAAAAATATATATATATATATAATTAGCTTTAAAAGTAGGTGTTACATTGTAAATTGATAATAATTAATAAGTTACACTTATTAAAAGTAACCTTATATCAATTTAGTCTAATATAAGTTTTAACTTTAAATTTAAGAGACTTTAAACATTTTTACTCTAAAAGTTAATAAAGAAGGTAAACTATAAGATGTACTTCAACGAGCTCACAAGTCCATATACTAGTGCTCACAAGTAAATCATGGAATCTGCTTAAAAGGGCTAACAAGTCCATACACTAGTGCTGACAACACGCCAAATATATACCTCATTTAAAAAAAAAATTGGTAAGATTTGAACTTTACACCTTATAGCTGCTAGCAAAGTAAAGTTTATGATCTTATTTTGAATTTGTTGACCGGTATGACTTTAATCTAATATAATATTGGTAAATTGGTCTAAACGTCACCTTAATTTCGGAAGCTTCTTTTTTTTTTTTTTTTTTTTTTTAAGAATTTCGGGAGCTTAAACTTTTTTTTTTTTAACTCATTTTGTTAGTACTTTCAAAAAAAAAAAAAAACAACTCATTTTGTAAGTAATTCCTCACATTGTACCTGAATCAAATGATGACATTTGTACTATTATTATGTTATATTTCAACTCCATGCATTCATACTCACAAATTATATTTGACTTCCATGTACTAATTGATCCCTAACACCCGAGTTAATTAACTAAACCCGACACAATTTTTATTATTTGTAAGAAAAAAAAGTTGAAACAAAAAAGTTTTAACTTGTTACACACAAAGTGATAATTTCTACTTAGAAAAATGTAGGCAGGAATCATTTTGTCGCAAGAGCCTATTAGCATTGAGAACTGTGAAAAGCAAGAGGCAGACGAAGACGATGACGGAGATCGCAGAGAGCAGAAGCATCAAGGTCGAGGCCGCCATGGATTTCACTTGACGAGCATAGTGTGTTGAAGCTAACGCCAAGAATGTGAGTGGAAATGAATATGCCCACCATGCTATATTGAATCTTCTCATTGACTTCTTGAATAATGTTGGCCTGCAAACCTGCCCCAACCCGGCCCCCACAATGGTAAAATAACTTATCATCATTTGCCATATCATGGAGTAAAGTGAGGGAGTAGAGTTTAGTATGAACTCGAGTGAAAATGTCAATTTCGACAAAAGTTAACGAGCCAAAGTAGAAAAAAACTATGAATAGTATTAGGGGATAGTCACATATAGTCCATTGATTTTTGTGGTATTTTCACTTATAATATAATCCTTGACTATCAGTTTTTCCACTATTTATCCCTTGACTTGAAAATTTTACTATTTAACTCCTTTTGACGAGTTTTTCAACCACATATTACTTAAATTAATTGTTGTCTGATGAGTTTTTCATCTATAATCTTCGACAAACTATATATTAGTATTTTGACTTTGAGTTTCTTATTACTTTTAGTCTTTTGATAAACTTTCTAGCCAAACACTACATGTTTATTTCAAGTGATCTTTAGCTGAAAAACTTATAGGAAAGATTAAAAGTGATAAGAAATATAATTTAAAGTCTAATTATTAACAATGAAAAACTAATAGTAACCGAAAATTGTAAGTAAATTTGTCACAAAATCAAGAGGTTAAAAGTCAAAAAAATTTAAAAATAATCCTAATGGTATTATTGAATTGAAGTTGAACTTACCAAAGATGTGAAGAGAAAGATGGAGAGAAAAAAGAGCATTTTGGAAGGCATGTCAAAATTCCCAGAAATTGAGCTCCAAGCCAGGCTACCCATGCTCGGAGCGGCGACGAACAAGAAGAACACCGGCCGGAGAGTGGCCGGAAGGCGGTTGCCGCCGGAGAGGCGCTGGTAAAGGGTGATGAAAACCACCAAGTAGTGACACATGCCCAGAGTAAACATGCACACAGCGCTCTCTTTCCAGCCCATATGACTGGCCGCCCACGCGCCGGTCAAGTTCCCGAACACCGACATCTGAGTCGTCGGGTTTGCCACCATCGACAGAAACCGCTTCTCCGTCGTGAACCACTGCCCGTAGATTTTCAGGTCAAGAATCACCACCGGCACCGCCATCACCCACCACAATACCTGAAAAAAGTTAATCAAATTAGACACATAGAGAGGGACTGAGGGAGTATTATCTTTTTTAGGTTATTATGAGAAACATGATGTGAGCTCTGAGAGCCGTGTACTGAATAAATATGATTTCTTGACTCTAGTAAGGAAAGAAATAAAATAGTCTAGATTGACAATAGATTGATTTAAATAAAAAAAGTCAATAATCTTCCATTCAATTACTATATCACATAAACTCATGATTTTTAGATAAGATAATCATACCTCACCCATTTTGTCACTCTATCAAAACTATTTTCTTTTTCTTTTTGTATATATGTATATATGATGATTTTCTATATATACCATCGGTATATAATATTTTAATTTATAATCAAGCCTCTTTTTTTTTCGCAAATTATACTGTGGACCATGGTCATGGTTGATACTGTAGTTGTGTTGAAAGGAAACTGCAGTTGCATAGAACAGAGATCGTTTATCCGTTCAACACAACTGCAGTATCAGTTCAACACAACTGCAGTTCTAGACGGATGAAACGGCTTCTGTTCCGCGTAACTGCAGTTCCCTTTCAACACAACTGCAGTATCAGCCATGACCCACCATGATCCACGGTATAAGGACTGTCTTTTTTTCCCACTGATATTAACCCTATTTGGTAAATGGTTGTTAGTTGATTAGGTTAGATGGTATAACTAGTTAATAACATTAGCTAAGTGTAGAAATGTGTTTAGTAAATTAGCTGTGAGCTGATATTTGTTTAGTATAATTTCTTTTCTCAAAAAGCTAATTGAAAAAGTTTCTTTGAGTAGCTTTTTGAATTTTAGTATTTTGAAGTTATAAAAAGCTGATTAACCAAACATTTATGTGTATTTTTTAATCAATTCAAGTCAAACAACAAATAGTGGTTAAAAAAGTCAAAATTGACTAATAAACTAACTGTTTTACCAAATTGTTGACGTAGTTATGTAGTGTGTAATTTTCCGGTGCGTAATACATAATAATCATAATTGCATGCATGCCATATGTTATAACATAATAAAACTAATTATGAATCATACATATACCTAGTAGGCTTAGTAGCTAGCTCTCGTGAGAGCTTGTGGATTAATGCCATCCATCTAGAATGATCACTTACCAGGAATTAAAAAAAAAATGAGGAAAAACATAATAGCATTTACGCAATTACCACGATGTATTTGAAAACACTTGATAGTATATTGATCTACAATTACTAATAATAGTGCACACACATGAGCTGAGTGCACTATTATAGATATTGAGTCAACCGTCAGTTATCCGCGTATGCACTATTAAACGTTTTGAAATGCACCATCGTAATTATAAAAATGTCATTACGTTTTTTCCTCAGTTTTTAACCTTTGATCAGTTTAGATGAACATATGAGATTAGATTGTACATTTTCACAAAGCTACTAGTTCTTATATGATCCTGACGATATATATATATATGTGTGTGTGTAAATGGTGGGTTAGGTGAAAGAGTGTGTATAACCTAGAAATTCAAATCCAACATAACCCATCACTCATGACTCATGTAAAATTTGTATACACACATCTGATTCACAATCCACCAATGCTCAAAACACTTGTCCAACACTCATCAAACTTGAAGTGAATACCTAATATGCTAGGGTAATAGGTTGGCATATACTTATTATAATTGAACTTATACAATTTATAATCCTACAATATTGAAATATGTAATTGTTTTTTCTTTTCTTCACACACAAGAAATAATAGCAATATGAAAAAGCAAAACAAAACGAAACAAAATTAAAATTCAATACTAGCTCCAAAAGGTACACTTGCAATCAGCGATATGATTTGCCGATGAAAGAATTTGACCTGACGTGAGAATCTTGTATTAATGAATATCGAATTATTTATATGTAATTTTTTTTATTCACACACAAGAAATGATATAATATGAGAAAAGAAAAAGAAAAAGAAGCCAATATATACTAGCTCTAAAATGTAGAGTTGTAATTGGGTGCCATGTTGACAGAAGAATCCCACCTAACTTGTAATCTTGTAGTAATGAATATCTAATTATTTATATTTAATTTATTTTTTATTTTATTCACATAGGAATTGGAAATATTAAACAAAAACAAACAAACAAAACAAAACAAAAATTCTATACTAGCTCCCAAAGGTAGGGTAGTAATTGGTGGTACACCAATGAATTCTCCCACCTAACATGCTATTGCTACCATGGGTAAATGATCAAACTTTAAACATTCTAACCAAAGTTAAAGATCGGTACTACTTGACCATAAAGGCTTGGGCAATTGCAGTGATTCTTTATTTAATGACGAAGGAAACTCGCAATCACTCTACTCGGTAGTATCTTGTGACACTAGCCAACAAAGACCATATAAAATGTAAAACTGCCTAAATTGTCACAATTGACTGATTCTAATCAAGAAAGTCAATAGAATATACTCTTGACTGAGAGTTGAAACCAGGTTAACTGTCTCACTAACTAGAGAATAATAGAAAATATTTGCATATCTTAAGTAGTGATGCACTTAGCATGCTTAGTACCTCTATTCATTATATTTCAACCGTACCGTACCCCATGCAATCAATCACAAAAGTTTCATGAAATATGGGCAAAATATCATATCATCACATCAACCCAATCCCAAAAATCACAACCTAATCAAAACATACAAAATCGTCACCATAAATTACCTGGTAAGAGCTTGTTATTCCCAAGACTGTAAACGGGAAGGATTGCAGCAAGAGCAGCCATGAAACCCAGGGAGCAAAGAAGTAATTGACGCCAACATAGTTACAAAACTCCGCTTTCACCAACGAGAAATGGAAAACGCACCTCAAAGCGTAGAGAAATGAGAGCAAAAGGAGAGTGCCGAGAGTGAGGCACCACAGGAGCATAAACGTGGTTGAAGTGAGAGTATGATAGATGTGATAATGGAGACTCGTGGTGGGTTTGTAGAAATGATCGGTGAGGGTTTTCCATAGAATTGCTTGGCCGCCCAAAGAGAGGCTGATTCGGAAATAGCCGGCGTGAAGATTTGTCAAGATGGAAGGTGGCCGTCGCCGGGAAGATTTCGTCGCTGTTTCTAATTCTTCTACGTCTTTAGTGACGATCTTGATGGCGGATTCGGGTATTTCGTCGCCCATTTCGTCGTGGCGTCTGTGAATTATGATAAGGTGACGATTTTTTTGGGGACGACGAATTGAATTGAAGTTGATGAATACTTCGTATGTATTCTTATGTTTGGTTTTGGTCATTGGGTTGCATGCACGATGCTTTTAATTTATAGAGGCTCAAGAAGAGTCATTTGTCCATACAATGGAGGGAGGAGTCAACTAGTCAATGTCAAGGAAATGATGAAAGAATAATACTATCTTATTAATATATAGCTTCTAGATTGGAACACGAGTAGGGGTCGGTGAAATATAATTCTCGTACTTGGATGGGTGTCACCCCAGGTACTTTTCGTCGTCACCCAACAATCCCCTTCTGGCTACTATCAATTGTTAGGGTAGTAGTAAGCTAAGGGCCGCGTTTAGATGGTAGGATGTTGGACTGGATTGGACCCTCCAAGTGTTCAACACTGGCGCAACCTCTCCTTAGGGTTTGCGGGCTATTAAAAAATGAAACTTTTCTTTTTGCCCGCATGGGCAGCTCAATTAGCTAGCCACACGTATGAAGTTTGCGAATCTAAGAACTAGGGTTCGAGTCTTACAGGCGGCAGTGTGGGAGCAACTTCTTAAAGTGAGGGGACTCCTAAGCAAAGGTCTAGCTTCTGTGTTCAGTTGAATTACCCATCTTTCTCATATGCTCTGTCGGGTCGAGGTGTGGGGCCTTTGGAACTGGGGATTCAACCTTTTAGAAGAAGAAAAAATAAAACTTTTTATGAAGTTTTTGTAATTTTTTAATTTTCTTTTTGGGAAAAAACATTTCTGAACTTTAATTTGAAAATACTCATCCACGAAAGTTTCTGTACATCAAAACTCATAATAAAATTAACTCATTTTTAAACAAAACATGAGTATATATAGAGAGTTTTTTTAGCGAAAAACTGTTGCCAAAAAAGAGGAGTCACATAGTGTGTGCATGCGTAGATGCAATCCATGCCAAATATGGAGTACAATACACAGCTTATAATATAAGTATGATACTTACGGAAAATTAATGTCGTTTTCGTGACTATTGCAGATCATTGAGAATCCAATCTTCATCTTATTTTATTCTTTAAAAGAACAAAATAGCTTTCACTACACTAATAATTTTTTTTCAATACCGAGGAATTCACAGTCATCACTCAAAAGTGTGTAACTTTAAATCGCTCCTGTATAATAGCATGCAAACTACACATAAAAAGTAAATCGCATTAAAAAAAAAAAGAAAAAAAAACTCTGCCTAGTTGTTTAATTTGGACTATCTTTTTAAAAATTATTATATAAGATTATAAGTACAAAATATAAAATAAAAACATAATAAATTCTTTTGTCAAAATATAGTGCATAAAAATTCAACAAAGAAAAAAAATACAATTCAAAAAGTAATTTAAAAGTGACAATTTTTATGCATATTTAGATACAAATAAAATTATTCACTAAAATTTTAATCTCAATTATATTTCTTAAGGGTAACACTTGTGTGAGACCATATCACAGGTCTCAATTCGTGAGTCGAATCGAATATTTAATTAATGACTCGGATCTTTAACCTCATTAAAAAAAAAATCCGACTCGTCTTACAAATTTAAACCCGTAAAACCATCTCACACAAATTTTGACCTTTTTTTTTTAAAACTTTTATTTGCAATTGTAGTTAAAATCAATCTATAGATTCTAAAAATATAATTGTCAATTATAAAAACAATATTATATATATATATATATATATATATATATATAATATTTTTTTTTGAAAAATTGAGAGTCATGTATTATCGCCCTAACATTAGAAATCTATTTATGATAAATTCAATCAAACAAATATTAACAAAAATTAAACTTATAACTTTTTAGTATAAAAATCTACTCCTCTATGCCACTACACTAATAAGTTGATTATAGAAACAGTGGGGAGAGATAATGGGATCCTCAAATGAAATGTCGAGTCAGAGAATGTTGTGTCCAAGAAGGGGGAAAAAGATAAGCCGATAAGGTGGTAGGTTTAGTTAGTGTAAGACCCAATATTTGCAGTGGAGGACAATGTACATATAATATAATCTATTATATAATATAAGAAGTATATGCAATTGGCTGCTTTCATTAATTATAATAAAAGAAAATTACATTTGTAGTCCTTCAATTATATCTTATTAGTCATTTTACTCCATAACATTTTACTAATTTTAATTTAATCTATTGACTAATAAAACCATTAATTTACATTAGTTTTTTTTTTTTTTTTGAATACAACTGACCCTATTACATTGTAATACTTTTCTCAACCTGTTGAAGCACAAAGAGTCAATTTCGATATCTCCTCCACTGAGACTTGAACTCATGACCTTTCATTTGAGGGAGGCCACTACATGCCATTTGAGCACAAGGTGCTTGACTACATTAGTTTTATTTAGTTGTATAATTTATTAAATTACTTCTTTATAATTTTTTCAAGTTCAGTATTTATTCACAAAATAGAGAATTGAAAACCTAGCTTCTTAATTCATTGAATTTTTCCTTTCTAATTGCAGTAAGTAGTTCCTTGTTCTCATATATATATATATATAGGTCAGGTTCCCGTGTGGACAGAGTTTTTCGTGCGGCTACTCACAATTAGGTACACATAAATACACCACAAAGTGTTCGGAAATGCATCATTTGGTAAGGTACATTTTTATAGTAGAAATGTGAAAAATTAAGAAGCAATTTCAGCAGATAGTAGTTAATCTGAAAAAATTTAACGAATTTGAAGTAATTTAAGAAAAACTACTACGATATTTTGGTAATTTTCTCTAATTTTTAAAGTGCGCTTCGTAATGCTATAGAGTGTAATGTTTACCACTTAACAGTATAGGGTGCATTCATAGAAAAACCTAGATGGACGGTTAATATTGGTTCTTAAAATCAAATAAAAAAAATTACTTTAAACTTTAAAAGGTGAACCACAAGTGTTATGTGGTATACTGGTATAGTGTTAGAAAGTGCACTTTTAAGGGAGAAAATTATCGAAATATCATTGTCTTTTCTCTCTTTGCTCTAGATTCCTTAAATTCAGCTAGATGGACGTTAAATATTGATTCTTAGTTTTCTCTCGAGAACAATGATCGATCTTTCTCCTGTATAGGAGGGTTCAAATGATAACATGCTTTCAAGTAAAAAGTGAAGACTAATATGATCAACTCATTTAGGGTAGATTAGCGGTTTAGGGTTGTTAAAAAATAAAGAAAAATGTGGATGATTAGTTTTATAATATTGCAAACTTGAGAGTTTGCACTAGTAGTGCAAAAAAATTATGAATGACAAATACTTAGTTGTCACAATTACCATACTATCTATAACAAACAAATGTTATCACAATTATCACAAACAATAATGTCAAATTATTTTTTGATCACAAAAAGGGTATATTATTTGTGACAAAATTACGAAGTGTAACAAAAGATTTGTCACTAAATGTCTTCATTCTTGTGGTGCAAAGTTAATTATCCTTAAAAAAAATTAAACTAAGTAATGACACAGGTTCGGGTACCCTGTGGGTACTGGGCAGTGTCAAATTAGTTTGGCAAAATTTATTTATTTGCACATACTATGTTAATTGCAGACACATAATATAAATGTCATTTTTTATCAGGATCCACAATGCAAGGTGAATCATGATCCATGATATAATTTGTCATAGTCTGGGATAGGGAAAATCATTGTTTTTGTCTCTCAATTATTTTGCAACTGTCAATTTAATTCTTAATTTTAATTTGCTCGAATTGACCCTCCAATTATTTTAAATTTCGTCAATTAAGTTCTCTTGTCACTATTCCATCAGTTTGCCATTAGTTACCAATTCAAAACAATAGCTAGGGGATTTAATTGACGAAATTTTAAAAAATTAGAGGGTTAATTTGACCAGGTTAAATTAAAAATTAGAGATTAAATTAACCAAAACAATTAAGGGATTAAAACAATGATTTTTCCTTTGGGATACATACAACAAACATTTACTTAGATTTAGGACGGGTTTAATTGGATAGGTCTAATTTCTAAAGTTATTCAGTTTCAAGTTCAGAAACGAGTCAACCGTATTTGAGCATATATATAGGCTCTGTTTAGCGGAGCTTATTTAGGAGCTTATAGTTTATTTTAAGCTACTAATAAGCTTATTTAGGAGCTTATAGTTTATTTTAAGCTACTAATAAGCTATAAGTTCTGTTTGGTAATGTTCTCAAAATAAGCTAGTAGCTTAAAATAAGAGTTTATTTTGAAACGCTACTTGGGGTAGCTTTTCAAAAATAAGCTAGTAGCTTTAAATAAGAGTTTATTTTGAAACGCTACTTGGGGTAGCTTTTCAAAAATAAGCTAGTAGCTTTTTAACTTTTTTCCATCTTTATCCTTATTATTTTAAATAAATGACATCCTTTACCACTTTCAATTAAAATCCTTTTGACATTTTCTTTTCATTATGTTTGGTTGTAATTTCAGTTTGACATTTGTGTTTGAACATTAATTTTTGTATGAAATAATCTTATGAATTATAAACATTTTTTTTACTTTATATATTTTCAAATACATGTTCTTACTTTATATTTTATTTAAATATATTGATTTCATTATTTTATATTTTAATATACAAACAAACCTATTCAAATTTAAAATTATTTAAATTGTATGAAGATGTCCTTTTTAGTCTTTTTACCTTTATCAGTTTATCAAAAAACTAATTTTACCAAACACTTTTAAGCATAACAGCTAGTTTAACAGCTCTTCAGATTTCAGCTTCGAGCTTATAGCTTTTCAGTTTTCAGCTACTTTTCAGCTTTCAGCTACCTTTTCAGCTAGGTTTGCCAAACATAGCCATAATATATAAACATAAATGCGTAATTCAACTATCAGTTTAGAATTTTAGTTGAGATAGAACACATGCTTCAATTTGATATCAGAGTTAACTCTACGTCAAAGGTCATGAGTTTGAATCTCGGCGTCACCCGATAAAAAAAGAGATTATGGTCCACGTGTTGCTGGAATACCATAAAAAATAATCAGCCTGCACACGTGAGGTGACGTATTGAGCATATATATAATATATAAATATAAATGTACAATTTAACTATTAGTTTAACTTTTTAGTTAAGATAAAACACATCCTTCAATTAACCGTCGCTAATAAAAATATCCAAAACTCAAAAGTGTACCTACTTTGAGAATACTTTTATTACGGACGGAGTACTACAACTCCTATTTGTCTGCCGCATTTTACCAATTGATGTTCATTTAAATGGATGAGGGTGATGCCACCTACTCACGCAGTATATAATTAGCTTTAAAAGTACAGTGTAAATTGATAATAAGGTGTTTGGTAAATAGTTGTTAGTTTATTAAGTTAGTGGAATTGATTAGTTGATAGTATTAACTGATTGTAGAAAATATTTTAGTAAATTAGCTGTTAGTTGGAATAGTTAATAGCTTATTACATGTAAAGTGCCTTTCCAAAAAAACTGATTAATCAAATACTCATATTTGCTATTTAACCAAGTCAATGGCCAACATACCCCCACAATGGTAAAATTAATTAGGTCATGACCATGCCGATTTGCTCGATGCAAAAAGTATACAATTTATTTTGGAATTTTAAATCTCGTTAACTCTACAAAACTTTTGTTTGGAGGTCATAACTTATGTTAGTTGTGCAAAATATCAGATATAATGTGAGTGTTTTTTGTACTTTTGGTCATTCGACTTTAATTTTGTGTCAACGTAGCCCGCGTGAGCTTAGCTCATTGATTCTGTGGTGTTGGGGATTCAACCTTTCGGGATAAGAAACTATTATATCAATGAGAACTAAATTACATAGAAATAACAAATTAAACTTACTCTGATCTATGTGGAGATCGACTCCTCCAAGTTAAACTAACGTAACATGTCAAAACTATTGTTATTACTTATTAGTAGTTCCTACCACCACACTGTGGACTCCTTGTTTAGACCCTGTTTGATAAATGACTGTTAGCTGATTGGGTTAGAAGGTATGATTAGTTGATAATATTAGATGATTGTAAAAAAGTGTTTGGTAAATTAGCTGTTAGCTGATATCTGTTTGGTATAATTTTTTTTCAAAAAACTAATTGAAAAGGTTGTTTTGAGTAGCCTTTTGAATTTTAACATTTTGGAGTTACAAAAAACTTATTAACCAAACGCTTATATTGATTTTTTAACCAAATCAAACAACTAATAGTGGTCAAATAAGATAAAATTAGTTGATAAGCTAATTATTTACCAAACTGGCCTTCCTCTTTAATTTGTATGTATTTTATGTAATGTGAATTATATTAGTGCATGTTCTTTGCCCTTAATTGATTGGTGCTTAGCTTAGCATCATCCAGGGGTGTGGGAATTGAACCCAATGAATAGAGACCTAACCCCTTTTACTTTGAACTTTTTTTGGGACATATATACGTGGTCCAATGATGGGGTAACAACATCTCCAAGGACGAGCCTTGATATTTAGAAGATGGAGTAAGTAAATTTTGTCACATACTAATACAACTATAAGACTCCAAAATAACAAAATCCCTATCGAGTATAAATATGCCACTTTAATTAAGGTTGTAAATGGGATTAACCATTCCGTAGAGCACAAAAAATAAAGATAATCAAATGTAACGATCACCTAGGCACTTAGATTTATTACAGAGCACTGCCTCATTAAGAAAAATAACAGTTATATATGAAGAGCACCTCAAACTTATAGAGAAGAGCGTTGTAGTTATTATAAGCTAAGACTCATTGTACTGATTATTATAGCCGTTGTATTTATTAGCCTTTGGCCTGTATAAATATTAGACTCCTATCCTGTGATAACATGGGACATTCAAAATCTTGTACTCAAACTATCATCAATACTATTATTTATTTACTATTTTCCGTAAGTATATTCCGGTAACTTTATTACCATAAGTCATAGTTGTTATTCAAAATCTTTTAATGTTGATTTTTTTAATATTTAGTTTAATTTCTAATCACCGATAAAAAAAAAAAAAGAATGTGTTAGTAATCTAATCCATCAAATTTTAAAAGGTGGTTAGTGTTATCAACCATTTTTGACTGGTGGTTAGTAATAAGTAATAACTATTATAAGGATTTTTTTTTATTTCCGAACTTAGATTACCATTTTCAACCAAAAGTCCTAAATTCTCAATCACTTTTAATTAAAAAAAAATCATAGAATTTTCAATTTGCTCCTTTTTTTCTTTTCTTTTCTTTTTTCAATAGGGTCAAATCCCTCATGGGCTAATATATTATAGGGAAGGGTTTTCCTATCCGGTCCTCAACCCCAACCTCAATCTATAGTGGCTTTTGACATTAAAAAAAAATGGTATTTTCTTCTATCATAGAGTGCATATATATATTTGATATATTATTTATATAGTATGCATGGCATCTTTTTTTTTTTTTTTTAATAATATAAAGATGGTACTCTTTACATACCAAACACGCAGACGTAATATGGTTTAACTAAGATAATGTAGTGTGCAAAGCCAATAAGGTTGGTGCACACGGAGTGTAAGACCTAATAACACCAATTATGTGTCTTCATCATTCTCCATTATGCTTTCTTTTGCATCTTCTCTCCATGAGTCTTCTTTTAATATTATAACTTTTATCTATTTATATATTATACAATTTAAAGGAAAATATTAGGGAAGATCGATTATTGGATTGTGATGATGATAATGGAGGGTGATGGTGAATAAAGCTACAACTTGGTAATATTTTGCTCACTATTTATGTGTGCATGGGTGGGTTTCAACTTTCAAGATATTTTTAATGACACTTTATATCTCTGTTGGGAGTTGATTTCGAAGGTCGAGTCTAGCATCATGTCATCGAAATATGATGTTGCTATACAAGTATAAGAAAATAAAGTTATGCATTCATTACTAGTTATAAGAAAATTAATTTTTAATATATTTTAATATTTATATAAAAAAAATAAAAAAAATAAAAAAAACCTCCCCCGCCCCACCCCTCTTCATCTACGGCAAGAGAGAACATTTTTAAAAGAATTTGTAAAAGGTTATCTCCACATACATTAGTGAACAACTGGTACTACATGGCATTTTAGGTTTAATTGAACGATTTTGGATGGTTCAAAGATTCAATTGTATTTTATTTTTTTTTAATTAGAGGATCCAATTACAATTTTACTTGTAGTTTGATGGTCTATTGAGACTTATTTCATAACATTAATTAGATAAAATGATTCAAATATAAAATATATTATAAACCAAAATATATAATATTTATAGTAAATTCCAAGATAGTCCTCAACTTTAGGATGGAAGTAAGGAGTATAATGGGACAAAAGTGTACATAATAATTGGCTAATTAAATAGCCATATTTTTATGAAGCTAGGGATAGACCTCCTCTTTCGCGTACCTGCACAATGCATGCATGCATGGCCGATCCATTGCCCTCAATAATAATAGGGGCCACTTCACATATATCCTCGTGGATGCAAAAGACAAACTCACTCGCTTCACGACTTTCACAGTTCGATTACACAAGAATTGTTGAGTTGAGTCACGATGATTTAGCAACCTTTTAATTGGAAGAACTAGTCTGTGGTGTCTACAAAGAGCTACCCCATAAGAGGGCGAAACTCACGTAATACCACTATTAGGACTCAATACTGTATCCTATTGGTTGGTAGCAAATAAAAATGTTCTTTAAAATACAAGTAAAAAAGAAAAAAATAATTTCTTTTTTGAAGATAAAAAAATTAAAATACTTTTAATAATTACTCAATTTCTTTATTCAAAGAATCGCTTGTATGTGGCTTATTCTTCGTTAAAGAGTTTCTGGACTAAAATAGCTTGATATCTTCAATAGAAGTGATTTTCAGCTACTAATTATTCTCGTCACGGCAGAAAATCTATCTTGCAAAAAATCAACTTCATGAAAATTTCCATTGTTGCCCCCATTTGGCTCCCACTATATATATCACCATTCCTCTTCAAATCCTAGCAAGGGTGGCAGCTTGGGAAGACCAAATAGAGTTAAAAATTTGATTCTTCACACTCTAAAGGAAGACGGATGGATCCTCGCACCTGGAAGAGTAGAATCTCAATTCGATTAAGCGAGAACAGAGGAGATTAGGAACTTCAAGTCACAGTAAAATGCGAAGGAAAAACTTGGAAGAACATCATTTAATTTGGGAAATCTCTTCCCTTTTCTTTTACCATTTTTTTTTTTGGTTTCTTGGGCCTTCCTTAATATTTGTGTAATGAAGACAATATTAGCCATGGTGGGCTAAATTAAAGTTACTTTGAAATTTTTGTGTGAAATGTGGTTATGAACCTATGTGCCTTAGCTTGTTCTTAAATTTCTCAATGAAATATATATATATATATATATATATATATATATATATATATATATATATATATATATATATATATATATATTTGAGTTTTATATCTTGTGTTGCAATTGTAGTTTATATTATTGAATACTTGTAAGGATCCAATCACCCAAATTATATGTTTCATTGCTATATTTGTGCATTGATGGGAATTAGGGCATAAATTAGAGCACTCACAATTGCACTTGGCTATTGCACCTTGGGAGAGGACATTTTGGCTAAGAAATTTTATCTTGATTGCATGTTCTTGTATTGTTTGAGTGGTTATCTCATGGGAATGAATATATTCACTCACATTATTTTGGGTTGGAATTATGGGAGTAATTCATCTTCTTTGAATGCAATCTTTCACACTTATTTAAGACCAAATTATTTTATTTCACCTTAGATATATTGGCACTAGGTGATTAAACACATACATGACCTCCAAGAATCCCGATCACTCTTCATTATATTGTATTTCCAAGTTTAATTTGCGTGCCTTGTTTTTAATTTACTACTTATTTTATTGAATTGAACTATCTCTCATGACGTTATGAATAGCTTCTCATAAATAAATTAGTAGCTAGTGCTTAATACCTCACTTCTCTATGGACCGATATATAACCCCAGAATACTCTGAGTAATAATTTGTTTGTTGTTTTGTGCTACGACAAGGAGGTTGATAGCCAACATATACAGTACATCTTCAAATCTTCTATTCTTTTTGTGTATGGTTTGTGCATGCATGGATGTATACAATGCTGATTCTTCCTCCATTTTTCCTTAAGAGCTTCCATGATGAATTTCTTAAGCTGATTTATCGATATTGTTCCCTCGTGACTGAAATGCTCCTCTCCAAAATTAGTAGCAGGTGTGAAGTTTATTCGTTGTGTACCATAATTTGCCCAATACATGTTGGTATTTTCGAAGCGTCTTCTCCTTGAACCTTAGGTTGCTTTCTAGAAGCACGCCTTGCTTCTTCGTTCCTTCCACTCTCGACCTTTTCAGCTAAATCATTGATTATCTTTTTTTTTGTTTTTTGTTTTGTTTTTAAAGGATGTGGTCATATCTTCAAGAGCCTTAGTGATGCTCGCAAGCTACTCCTCTATAGATGTCACAATAAGTGTCAATAAAATGCAGGCAAAATCTCAATGTCACTAGACGTCTCAATCCACTAAAGGGTATTCGGAATTCAAGTGGCTTAATCCTCATCAAAGAAGCACACATATGTAGCTTGTTCTTAGTTAAAGGGCCTCCTCCGAGCTCAAATAACTTGACCTTCGGTAGAAATATTAATGATGATTGAGAATGAAATAAGTGTCTCTATTTATAGTGAAGAGAATGTGAGACTTCCATCAACATGGGCTTAGATTAGTGGTTTAGTATGTAGTATTTGAGAAAAGAGACCAAAGTTCAAAACATAGCAATAGCCTACTAAGCCCTTGAGGTTGGAGATTTAACTTTTTGGGAGAAGAAAATGTGAGACTTCCAAAATGTCATTATGTGTTCATAATGGTCCTATCACAACTATAATATTTTAAATTAAAATGTATAATTTGATTGAATCTTATGCAAATTAATTTAATTAAGTGATATGCAAGCTCAAATAAGATGTGGTGGGGCCAATTTAATTTTGTCAAAATTTCCATGTCTTATTAATGTTGTTATAAATGCATGAAGAGTGGGATCAAAGCTATTGCTCGTCATCTCTTATGAAGTGCTTTAAAATCTAGTTCATTTAGAGTCGATAACACCTGAAATAAGTAACAATTTTACATTATCAAAGAGTTGAAATTCGAAGACAATCATTTCGAGCCATCCAATTCCAATTAGCACATTAATTAACTCCGTTTGTGGTAAGTCTTGGTCAATCAACTTTCAAATATAATACTAACCATGTTCCGATTCTGGTCATACTAATTACCTTTTCCTTAATGTGTTAGACCACAAGCAAATTAAAGAGTCACTTTTCACAACAATCGTTCATTCAACCACTCTTAATTAGCTTTATCCAACTTCCATTTTCAAGAATATCCAAATTATTTGATCATAGCTTTATCGTAGGTATCATCGTAGATAATACCATGTTCAGTCCTTGGATTATTCTTGTCTTCATGTTCTTGGATCTTACTAGCTAGCTGCCATACCTCTTTTCTTCTATCATGCTTTTGACAAATGACTTTAACCTAAGAGTAGTAATCCCAATAGTAATTTTTTTCTAGGTTTTTTTTTTTTTTTTTATGACATGGAGGTGATTGATGATTATTTGGAGGAGAGAGGAGAGAGGAGAAAGGAGAGATAAGAAATTTAATTTGCATCTGGGTTTTTTGGGCAATTCATTTTTTTCTGACAATTCTGTCTTTTTTTTTTTTTTTTCTTTTTCCTTCCCTCCCAAAACTACAACAAATGGGGATGCTCTAACTACAATGTTATGTCTCTTCACTCTTCATCTTTATTTATTATATATAAAGTGTCACTGAAACACCATGACAATCATGTTTTCTTGTGATAATATAATCGGGTCTGGATCATATCTTATTTGAAACTCAATGACACTAATTTTATGATTTTCAAGTTCTTGAAAGGAGGAGAAAAAAACCCTAATTTACAGTAAGTATTAAATAGGCTTGTTATAAGCAATAGACAAAAGTGTAACACATTACTTAAATTAAATTCCAATATTATTTCGCCGGCAAAAAACTGCTAGTCTGGTTGCTATTGCTTGAAGGGTTGTTGTGGGCAGGAATGTGCTGTGAACCATTGATGATGGAGGAGATGGCGGCCGCAAGGGCGGCGGTGAAGTTGGGATCGGCGGTGATGGCGGCAGCCGTGGTGGCGCCGCCATGAGCAAACGAAGGGTGTTGAAGGGTATTAGAAACTTGTAGCCCTGAAAACTTTGAGTGGTTATTATACAAACCTGCCTGCCCAAAAACTTGAGGGGGCGAAACATAATGTTGAGGATTTCGAGGGGCATTAGAGAAAGGGAATTGGGCAATTGGGGGTCTTGTGTAATTAGGCAAAGAATTGAGGGGTTGATGGGTAAGATCCAATGTGATAGTAGGAAAAGGTGCAGAAGCAGAAATTGTAGCAATGCTACCAGATGGAAAAATGGCTCTTCCATAGAAATTAGGGTTCATCATCACATCACCGCTCGGCACGGCGCCGGAGAGAAGCATATTCGCGGCGGCAGAGGTGGTCGACGCCATCGCCATGGCGGCCGGCGGTAGGGGATGGTTGTGTGTGCCTTCGTAGGTTGTCTTCAAGACTGCACGGTCATCGGAACATCTTTGCACTTGTTTGCGAACCGGACAACCAACGGCCATGGTGCAACGGTAATAGGCTCGTGGGCATGGGTTTCCTTTCGCCATTTTTTGCCCATATTTTCTCCATTGACATCCATCACTAATCTGCACGGAATCACCAAGTAGACCAATAAGTTATTTACATACTTTCAATGCGTGTATAATAAGAGTAAATAATAGCAAACATAGTTACATAGGTTAAATTGGCTCAATAAGAGAAAAGGATAGTCGGTCAACCTCAACCAAGTTAGTCATGTTGTTGACTTGTTAATCACAAGTTTACAAATTTGACTTTTAGTGGGGTGATCTATCAATTGTTATACCATTTACCAGGGTTCATATTACATTGTGAACCCTATACAAAAATTATGTACCTTCAATTAACACATTATTATGTCAATTATACATCAATGGCAGTGTGGAAGCAACCTTTCAAATGGAGGGCGAGAGGCTTCTTGTGCGCAGTACCATAATTTACATTTTCCCATATGCTTTGTCGGGCGGGCCGGAGCATGGGTGCCCTTGGGGTTGGCGATTCAACCTTTTGGGAGAAGAATATGTCAACTAATACAAAATCTAAATATTATTTTTGGACCATGATCTAGGTAGACCCTGGTCCATGGTATAATTTGCTGGTGATCTATAGGCCTTCTTGATTTGGATAGGTCAAAACTAGTTTAACACGTACTCCTTGTGGTACTACCCATCCCACCAATTTAGGCTAATTTACCTTCTTAGTAGCCTTTATCAATCATAGAATTTTACTCTATGCCCACCCTTAGGTAGGTTGGCTTTTTAAAAACATTTTAAAGATTTTATCCTCGATCGGCAGATAAACTGATTTACCTTTTGAGCATGCATATGTTGAGAAATCTTGACATTTATGGCATTGAGTAGTTATGAGATGAGTTTAGAGAAAAGTATCCTTGTTGCCATCTTTATGCACCAAATTAAAAGAATATATAGTCATAATAAGGTGCATGCGTACCATGGAGGCTTCGGAGCGGGCACGGACGGAGACACGGGCTTTCCTCATCGTCGCCGCCGCAGAAGCAGAAGCAGCAGCATCATCATCATCAAGAGGTTTCGAAGGAGGATTCAATAATCTGGGAACTTTGTTAGCAGAATCTGCGCTTTCTTCCCTACTACTCCCTTCATGCGACCTCGACACCGCTGCTTCTACCTTCTTCCCAGGCGATTCAGACTCCGTTCTCTCCCCCGACAAGGTACGAGAATTGTGGGATGCCTCGTCTGTCTGACCGCCGGCAGCGGCCGTGTCCAAGAACTGTCTTGCTGTGACTGTTCTCTTTCCATCCCCCACCTGAACGTACAACAACGATTAGCATCATATCAAAGCATCTTTAATTTATTTTCCATGGCTTCCAATAAAAAGAGAAAAGATGTATCAGATTTATAACTACAAACCGTAAACTTGCTAATGACTTTCACAATAATATATAGCTTTTCTTTTATTAAAAGATCTACGGCCCATTTTATATATAGTTCGGAAAGCCATACTCAATGCTATGCTCCTCGCCCCCTTCTTTTCTTTCTGATGTAATTGTTTCCAATATTGAATTGGTTCTTAAGTTAATAATGTTATCGATTTGGTTGTTTTCTAAAAAAAAATCTATAACTAGAAACAATTCTGGACTAAATTGCATAATTAACAATAACCTGAACATCAAGAAATTAAATGCTATTTTCCCTAATCAAATCATTGAAAAGTCAATCAAATGATTAACATTCAGACATAAGCAGTTAATCAAATCAAATCAGCAGCAATTAATAATAATTACCTCGTATGTTTGTTGCTGAACTAGTGTGAGAAAATACATGTGCAAGGCGCCATAGGTGTCGGTGGCTTGAGAAAGCATCCCTTTCAATCTCTGGTTTTCATCCTTCATTCTTTCTAACTCCCCTTGCAATCTTCCCACCTGTGATACAACCATTATCATCAACACAAAAATCCCACATCAAACAATTAGTTAATAATATAAGCTAGCTGAAAGCTTAAGTTGAAAAGCCAGTAGTTAATGAGCTAATTGATTGAAATTAAATTGCTTTGTAACCTATTTAATAAGAATAAGATGATAAGGGTAAAAAACATAAAAAGATCAGATATTTTTATAAATTTACATATTCAAATTTAAATATTGATATATATTGTAATTTAAACACTAGTAAAAGCATTTCAAGAATATATATGATCATTTCTACCTCACTCTTAGCTGGCCGTCGTTCCAGCTCCGGCGCCGCACAGTCATCTACGGTTGATTGGTTCTCTTTTCCGCCATTATTAGCCATCACAAGCTCTAACCCAGTCTATATATATAATAAGTAAATAAGAACAATAAAAAAAAATTACCCAGAAAAAAAAAAACCCATACATTTCTTTCCAGATTATATTAGAACTCACGTTTACGTTCAAATCCGGCATCTCCTTCTTCACAAGCACCGCCGCAGGCGGCGGCGGTTTCTTCTCGGAGAAGAAGTCAACTTCATTTAGAGTCTTTGCCCGTTTTTCAATGAAAATCTCAACGCTTTCTGAGCTCTTAAGGGTTAACCCCCATCCTCCTTTCTCCATAAATGGAGATACAAATCAAAGCTATCTGAGAATGGAAGAATAGAGAGAGAGAAATGGGTATATGAAGTGGTTGAGAAGTCTTTGAAATGAGATATGGGTTGAGGTATAAAAGGGGAGAGAGGGTGAGAGGTTACGTAAATACAGAGTGGACCGAACTAACACGGAGTTTCGTAAGTAGACTGCTAATATAATTATACGATCAGATGATTGATATTAATATGAAAATTTATATGTTGAAGAAAGAATTTATAAAGTTACACGGCCGATTTTTGCATGCATGTCGAAATTCTAGATCGGACTTTTTCCGTTTAAAAGTCAAACTTTAATGATAGAGATATCAGATGTTATACGCAAAATAATTTTATCAAATTTTTTCCGTATAAGAGTCAAACTCTAGTGATGATAAAGATATCAGATATTATATACAAATTTTTAAATAAAAATTAAACTCAAACTAGATAACAGAGATATTGAGTGTTAATGTAAATTAATTTGATTCTTGTCCACAAAAAATGAAATTCGGATAAATCTGATTCAAATAATAAAGATATTGAATTTATTATGAAAATATTTTTTTCAAAAAAAAATGCTATGGAGAGAAGGTGAGGGAGTTACGTAGAGCAGAGGACTAGAAAGTAGAAAGTGAGGGTGACGGTGGGTTTTGATAAAGTTACGTGAGGTGGTGCGTCACGGTTAGGAACAGGTGGCGGTGGGTCCCAGTGGTGGCCGGTCAAGACTGAGTTTGACTGGAAGGATCGAACGGTGAGAAGCGCATCTGGGAAATCCACTGGCCCGAACGGTGCGGCGCGGCGCACGTGATTAGAATGATAAAGACACGGGAAAGTTTGGAGTCAACGATTGTGTTGAACAAGTAATTAGGGAGTAATTTTCAGCTACATGCCACCACAAAAATCATATTATGCACCATCATTTTTAGGTTAAACATGCACCATTAGGTTACGTCCGTAGTTGAAAAAAATCGCTAGGCGCTCCTTAGAAGCTTGGAGGTGTTAATCGGCGCCTAGGTGCCCATATCTTTTTTATTTTATTTTTTTAATTTTTAAGACTTGATAACTGTAAAATATTTGATGCTTTAATAGTTAATACTAAAATATTAAATATCAACATAAAAAAGTTCTAGAGTTTGAACAATTTAACATTATTTTGTTCAAAATGATGTCGTTTTGAGTTAAATAATCCATTTCAAAAAGATGAAAACAATATCTAATCGGCTGACTAAGTGGCCTAGTCGATGCCTAGGATGAGCAACTGATTAGCTACCTAGACTACCGATTATGGTGATACGCTAGGCGGTCGGCTACGCCTAGGGTAATCGGCACCTAGGCAAAATTTTTGCAACACTGGTTATGTTTGGCAAACCTAGCTGAAAGTTGAAAATCTATAATCTAGAAGCTAAAAACTGAAGAACTGTTAAGGTAGCTAATTATGGTTTAAAATGTTTGGTAAATTAGTTTTTTTGATAAGCTGATAAATGTAAAAAGACTAAAAAGAACATCTTCATAAAATTTAAATAGGTTTGTGTACATATTAAAATTTAACATTTTAAAATGAAACTATTAGCATAATCATGATTTAGCATCACATAACGAAGTAGTAATATTGTTGCGAATCTCCTTCATCTCAATAGAGGTCTCACTTAAATTACTTAAATTTTCGTTGATGGAGATGTTATTACTTGAATCTTGAAGTTCATCGAGCGGTATGTAATCTGAATGCTGCTCAAGCACATTAAACATCATCTCATCTTGCAAATTCTAGAATTTTAATGAGTTCTGTAGTCTTTTTAATATGAAAAAGTTTTAAAATTTTATAGATGTTTGTTATACAAACTTTTAGAGACTCGTACAAAAATTATGAAAGTCTAAAAGATTATATGAATGTCATTTAAAATCCATTCATTTAAGAATCTTTAAAACCTATAAATGTCTTGATTGAATACACTTTAAAAATTATTTTTCAGAATACATAGGTCTATTAGTCTATAAAATGATGAAATAGGCGGCCCTCACAATTGTCAAATTAAAAATAGAGAAAATACGTTTTTAATCAGAAAAAATGTGTTCTTATTGAATGCAATCACAACTTGTTTTCATCCCTAATTATTTATGGTATATATAGTTCATAATAATAAATGGTAAATAATATACCAACCAAATTTTGTCTCAAAATTCAACTGTTCATTTTCCATTATTCATAAGTTTTTTGCTAATAGCAGTCATATTGTGCAAAGTTCATGATCTTGTTGTGCACAATACTAGTGTACAAGGATTTTGAGACCTGCAAACTAATTGAAACACATCCCGTAATTAAAACCTTACATCCTACTCAAATTAAATACTAATCTATTATCTTTTTCTCATTAATAACACCGTTGGTTTTCCATAAAAAAAAAATCACATATATTACAAGTCTGACCTGTTGTGTTCAATGTTATCACATTGTAGAACTGTGTGAGCAATGTTCCATCACCAAAGAATACCCAATGGTTTATACATTTGTATTCAATTCAAACAAAGAAAAAGAGTTTTATATATATACACAGAGGGAGACTGCTACGCCTTACCGACACCCAAAGTCCACATGATAGACTTCTAGCTGCTATCTCTTATCTCAATATAAAGGGAAATGGTCAAACCAAAACCTAAGCGTGAGCTAATGATGATGCAATGGCTTTCTCTGACTCGTTTAAAAAAACAAAAAAATAAAAAACAAAAAACAAAAAACTTATAGGTGTCTTAAAAATATTTGGACATAGAAAATCAAATGTTGCACCTTACAGCTACTAACAAAATAAAATTGCCAACCCTATTTAAATTGATCAATCAGTTAAGTTATATCTATGCCCAAGTTTCTAAGGACTTTATAAAGTGACTTCAAACCAAAATTTTCTCGTCTCAGAGATAGCAAGGGCTTCAACCTTCTAGGTAGCTAGCAATGGCTGAATTCATATATATTCACATTTCACATGCAAAACTTATGATATATAGTCAACAGATGCAGGTAATTATACGTTGTCAGTTTGTGGGAAAATTTTAAGGATATGATTAAGGTGGCTACCATGCATTTATTGTCAAAAACCAAATACACACTTTTTCTTCCACTCCAACTCACTCTTCAATATAATTCAAGGACGTGCATTAGCTATACATGAGATGTGAAGAAGTAAATTGCACTTAACAAAGAGAGTGTTGCATTTACAATAATTGTATTTGTGATTTTCTGGTACAAAAGTCATACTTTTCACCCACTCAATCACTGTAAAAGTGGCTTCGATCTTGTTATTTAACTAGATGATAAAGATTATGAAACAAGTGGTAGCACGCATAACATTATCCATAGAAATTCATAAATGTAACAATTGTTGATAAATATAAATAAATAAGTAAATAGGTTCCGGATCAGGTGAGGACTCTGTGGACTAATTAAGATCATCCATTTGGAGTGATCTAACGGCTATGAATGCAACTGCATGCACAACAAAGTGGGAGGGATGCACAACAATCACACTATGAATACACACAAATTGAAAACAAATGCACAACAAACTAAGAACGAATGCGTAAAGAAATGAGCGCGAATAATTAAACCTATTGCATAGAATTAGTCACAACCATTGAATTATTTAAATAAAATGATCAAATAAGTCCACAAGGTTCTCATTTAACTATAGGCTCTCATTTGATATTAATCTATATATATATATATGTATGTGTATGTATACACGTACACACATAACATGAAACGTGGAAGCAAGAAACAACGATAATGTCAAGAGAGCGGCGGATTATTGTCTCTTTTTGAAGGCCAAAATAAGACAAAGAAAAAAACAAATGGATGTTGGTTTTAGGATGGAGAGAAAGTTGACTGAGATTTCTTTGACTCTATACTCATCCCCACGTGGCACACTGCTTTGACGAAGAAAATTAGGGTTTGGTTAGGTTTGATGATTTGATTTTCACATGATTTAATAAATAGTTAATAAATAAAATAACAATATTAATACTATCCGGTCTAGAATATATAAGTGAATTATTTGAAGTGATGGGTTAGAAAAACTTGTGACATTTCACACGATATATATATATATATATATATATATATATATATATATATATACATATACATATATGGGTTCCCGTAAGGTTGACCTTCTTAGGTGCGGTTGTGTGGTTGCATAAGTGCGTAATTTTTCTTCTTAAAATGTATGATTTTCCTTCTTAAAGTGTGTGGTTTGTGTGCTTAAGTTACGGTGCGTCTTGAAACTTAAGAAGGAAAACTAAAACTTTAGGTGCGTGGTTTTTCTTCTTAAGGTGCATTGTTTTCTTTCGTGGTTTGTGTGTTTAAGGTGCGTCAATGTTGAAACTTAAGGTGCGTCAACCTAAAACTTTAGGTGTGTGGCTTTCCTTCTTAGGGGTGTTTGGTAAGCAGGAAAATGACTTCTGAAACATGAGAAAACAACTTCATTTTCAGTGTTTGGTTGCATTTTGGAAAACTGTCTTTGTGTGTTTGGTTCATTTTATGAAAAATGGGTAGAATTGTATAATTATATATTATAATTATTTTATTTAAAATATTAAAATATTTTTAATAATATTAAAAATAATATTATTAAGGAAAAAAAAAAGAAAAAAAGGAAAAAAAAAAGGAGTCCCCCCACCCCTCTAGTTTTCGCTCCGATTCTGTTTTCCTGGCGGAAACCAGTATTACTGATTTCCTCTTGGAAACTAGAGAACTGCTTTGGTTTCCTCAGCAAAAATCAGAGAAGTTTTCTAGTTTCCAAGCGGAAACCAAAGTCGGTGATGAGTGTTGGCCATTTTCCTAGGGTGGAAAATGACTTTCTGATTTTTTGGCGAAAGTCATTTTCCGCCAAAATGGGGTGATTTTTCCAAGTTAAGGGAAATCATTTTTCATTGACTGAGTTTTTCAAGCGTTGCGAAACACTGGAAACCCGAAATATGATTTCTAGAAATCATTTTTCGGGTTTCCAAACACACCCTTAAGGTGCGTTGTTTTCCTTCTTTAAGGTGTATGATTTGTATGCTTAAGGTGCATTAGTGTTGAAACTTAAGGTGCCCATTTTAAAACTTTAGGTGCGTAGTTTGTGTTCTTAAGATGTTTTGTTTATTGTGTGCTTAAGATGCATGGTTTGTGTACTGAAGGTGCACCATTTAAAAACTGTTGGTGAGAGATTTGTGTTCTTATAGTATTTTGTTTGTGTGCTTAAGGTGCGTGATTTGTGTACTTAAGATGTGCTATTTTAATGCTTAAGGTGCGTAACCGCACGGAAAGCTAGTGATTAGGGATTTGAAGTCCAACACCACACCACCCTGACCAACTGATTAAAAAAAAAACAAAAAAACAAAAAACAAAAATAAATAAAAAAATAAAATAAAAAGATCCGCTGCCCTCATTTGAATTTACTTATCTATATATAGCCAATTAAATGCATGTCTATTAAGTTCTTGGATAGTATTAAAATAAATAAAATAAAGAATTCTACTTCTTCAATTTGATACAAGACAAATAATATTAAACCAAAATTTCAAACCCTAGCAACCTCACCATCTTATCTTCATTAATTGCCTAAATAAATGTAGACTCATTCATTTGTGGAAAATGTTAAATACTTTAAATAAATAAATCCGACCTAACATGCATAATTTGCTTTGATTAAATAATTATTATCAAATCGAAAATTCTATAATTATTTAATAACCAATAAATTAAATCAAAATAGTTACATCTATCATATCATACAAAACTTGTCTTGTGCAAATAGATTTCTTTGTTACAGCTACATAGTTTGAAAAAAAGCAACCTGCGTGCAGAAATTAATGTTCTTATTTGGAGTAGTAATTAATATAATGAAAGCTAAAATGGAAAGTAATCCAATTAGGTTAAAGTAAGAGAACATTACCTAACCCTAGTTAATCTTAGTCAACACAAAGTCTCTCGATGTTTCCAAGATAAGAAATCATCACATCATCATGAATACATACATGCATGCAATATATAGGTGTAGGTTCCGATAAGAATCACGTTTCTTGTAAAAATTATATCGTGTAAATATACATCATTTAACACTTATAAGAATAATTTATTATATATAAATATGACCTCAAAAGTAAAATTTTACAAGTGTACGGTGTAGCACTACAAGTGCAATTGTTAATACTTAACGATGCATTGCACGGTTACATATCAGCGATTGCACAGTTTTGAATTGTTACATGTATGATACACATTTAAGTTTGAAATTAAATACTTACTAAAATATCATTGTGTTCTTTTTTTGTTATTTTACCACCCTTTGATCGATCAACATGCATGTAAGGATTATTGATGATTTTGTATTTATATATATTGCGTGCGGGTGGCTCCTGTGTGATTGTGTGGCTAGATAAAAGTCATTGATTTTGCCTAAATCAATGTCCAGGATAAAAAATGATTAAAAAAAATACGGTGGTAATTTGGTCTTTTTGCATCTAGGTCAACTTTAAGGTGCGTGGTTTTCCTTTATAAGGTGTGTGGTTTTGGGCTTAAGGTGTGTTAGTTGTTAGGTGCGTCGGTCTAAAGTTTTAGGCCAGGTGCGTGGTTTGTGTGCTTAAGGTGGGTGTGTTAGTTGTTGAAACTTAAGTGCATCGGCCTAAAGCTTTAGATGCGTGGCGTTTCTTCTTAAGGTGCGTCAGTTGTTGAAATTTAAGGTGCATCACTTTAAAAAAAAAAAAAAAAAAAGCATTGATCATCGCACAACCGCATGAGGACCCTTCCCCGCATCTGAACCCTTCCCCATATGTATATTATATTGTTGCACTTGTAAGTACTTTTAATATAGTTTACTTGCACTTCGGTGCACTTTATGAATTTATTACTTAACTTTTAACACAATATAATTTACGTGCACTTCAAAGTTCGAATTATTTACAAATATTTCGCCGAGTTTTTTATTAAAAAAAAAGTATTTCTGATCGGTTAAATCTAGACAGATGGACGGCTACAATGGATTATCATTCTTTTCTGGGACATGTGGTTCTCACTTGATCGTCTTATGTGTGTGCATATATGTGTGTGTGAGAGTGAGAGAGAGAGAATGAAAGGTCGTGGTCCATGCAGAATTTTGCGTTCACTTTTCGACTCCCGTCCGTGTGCGCTAAATATAATGTTTGACCGGAGACAAATTAAGAGTGGCTACGTTAGCGTCCAAAACTAGGTTTTCATTTACCTAATCCTCATTAACATACATTTAACAATATAATGCCAGCTTTCAATTTTCCATGTCAATCTTAAATCACCTTCTTGACTTCACAACTAATTACACATCACTCTTTCAAAAAAAAAAACTAATTACACATCACTAAACAGTAAAACTTAACCCACTCTTGCATATTAATTATGATTCTTACTACACTAAAATTAATATTAAAAAAAAAAAAGATGTTTAGCATCGATTTATAAAGGTGTCTTAAAAAAAAACAGATACTTGTAGTCCAACACAAAAAATAAATAAATAAATAAATTATTTTCTAAAATTAAGTCTTTTTTAAAAAATAATTTTCGCGTTTTCAAATGTAGCCTAATAGTAGTTAAGGTAGCATATTTATGTTAGTTTGGTGTATATATGTGAAAGCAATATTTGAACCCACAATTGTAAAGTTGAAATTTGGAAGGTGCAGCCTTGTCCAAATCAAAGAAAAACCACGGACTTCATTTCTTTGTTCTATACATACATAAACTCCACCTTTTATGACAATACTAATCTCATTCTTCTAACAAGAATGACCAAAGGCTAAAAAGTAAGGTATTTTTATAATTATTACGGTGCATTAGAAAACAATTGAAAAGTGTGGACACATCCACATCCTTCATCTTGAAAAATCAAATGTTAGGATTAAAAATTACTAAACTTTCAAATTTGTAATAATTATAAAATGAACATTAATAATAAAATTGATGCCGTGATTTTTTTTTTTTATTAAAATCTTCGATCATTGATAAATCTTGATGATGGACGGCTAAGATCAGCCTGATTTTTTTAGGATGACTTTGTTCTCATTTGATCATGTCTTAGGACTTGGGAGGCTAAAGAGGTGGCATTATTGGCGTACAAAAACAATTTGAGTTGGTTTGGTGATGCGGCCCAATTCAATATATAGACGTTTTTCATTTTATTAGCCCAAATTATTATAAGTTATGGACTTATGGCAAATTATTTTGTGGGTGGACCCGAGTCCAAAACGGCTTAGATACAAAATTTACTTACTAAATGTTTACAGTTTATCTTTTAAAGATTCACAATTTGTATACTTTTTTTAAATTCTGGAAAGGAGGGGGGAAACCCCTGGGGAGCCAACACTTAGTCTGACTCCACCACTCTGCGCATGCATGTAATCAGCACCAAGTCTTCAAAATACGCTTCTTCACTCACAATTGGGCATACAACGAAGACCACCCTCTCATCACGTTGCCTGGTTCCAAACGACGCAAGGCAGTCAGCCACCTTATTTTGCTCTCGATAAATCACTTGAAAGGAGATCCTCCAATCTTTGGTTGGCCACCATTTAATCTCATCAATAATCATCTCACCGGTCCTCGACCAAAAGACCCCACCTGGATCCAGTGAACCACATTCTTCGCATCCGATTGTATACTACAAACACTCAATGTTAAAATAGATGCATGTAATTGATTACTTTGTTTTGTATCACAAGTTCCTTTTAGATACTGCAGTCAATTCTAATACTAAAAATATACTTCTTTTCAAATACTACAACCAATTCCAAATACTAAAAATATGTTTCATACATTTAACCACCCCTTTCGAGACTTATGTTAACTCTTTTATGATAAAAGACTATTGTTTTATTAATCAAGTCAGACCGTTAGTCGAAGCAATCAAATTGTTATTTAGCAAATAACACCCCTATAAAATTTGTCATCAAACTATATAATGCTTCATTGCTAGCTAGCTGCAAACCTGAAATCTCTAAAGCAAAATAAAGAAAAAGCAAAAGAATATAATCAAACCCCATCATAAGTACTACACATACTTCTCAAAAGAAAAAGCACCAAAAAAAAGTGAAAACTTATTTGTTATTATTACCCTAAAATTTTTAAATAAAAACAAAGATTCTTTTCTTATCAATTATGGCAACCTTTTCTTCAACTATACACATCTTCTTCTTCAATTCTCCATTACTATATCATATCAGTCCTCAATCAGTCTTCATCTTCACCTTCTTTAACCATTATCTATGGCTTCCCCATTATTATCTTTCATCGCCATTTTTCTGTTTCTTCAGCTCGGAAAATCCCAAGAAAATGTGTGCAGAAAATGGTGTGGAGACATTCCCATTCAGTACCCTTTGGGCATCGACGACGGCTGCGGCAGTCCGTACTACCGGCATATTATCACCTGCACCGCCGGAGAACTGCAGCTCCGGACACCGTCCGGGAGGTACGGTTGGACGACCAACGAACATATATAATTCTGATTTTATTTGTTATTTTGTTGAATAGTTCTTTTGTTTAAGATGATATTCTATGATTTGATCATACTTTCTAGTTGGCTTAAACATTATATAATGACATTTAGGAGTTAGAAGGCAAATTATGCTATGGACCCTGGTCTAAAATGCGGGTCTAGAATAAGGGTGCTGTTAGTGGCACCGTTTCCTCAATCAATGATATTTTATTTGTGAATATTTAGTTCTAAAATTGTGGATATAGAGTTTAAAATTATGAATATACTGGAACGAATTCTGAAGACAAACGGCAAGTTAATGCTAGGAGGCAGGAGGGAAGCAATTTTTTTTATTGCTTGGGTCCAAGGCAAGTTAACGTCTTGAAGCCGTTTTGGACCCAGGTCCATGGCATAACAACTCGAGTTTAGGACAAGTTTCGTAATCAATCAGTTTGGGCTCGCAAACGGGGACGCATTGGTTGTCGCCCAGAGGCCTTAGCCCCTACTAAGGTCTTGTGAACATTCAGTATACAAATGTATAAGGGTCCACTTTACAAGGATCGACCCAGATTCATAATATAACTATTGTAACTAGGGAATAAACATTCCGTATGTAAAAGAGTCCGAGGGAGTAAACTATATCAGATTCATAATATAACAATTGTAACTAGGGAATAAAAAATGAGTATGTAAATAAACCCCGAGAAAGTAAACTACATTATTAGTTTCAACACACCAACTTTATACCCTGAATTTCATGCAGGTACCCAATAAAGAACGTGAGCTATTCCGACCCACACATCCTAGTAACCGATCCCTTCATGTGGACCTGCGACGACGGCGAAGATTTCCGGCCAACGCGCCCATTCAGCCTAGACACGAGCACCCACTTCACTCTCTCCCCCCAAAACGACTACCTCTTCTTCAACTGCAGCAACGACAAAGTAATCGTGGAGCCCAAACCCGCGTTCTGCGAGCGGTTCCCGGAGCAATGCGACTCCACGTGCGACAGCGCGAGTTTCCTGTGCCGCCACCTGCCGGAGTGCCCCTCCGCCCTGCGCGGCGGCAGCTCGTGCTGCGCGTATTACCCCAAGGCGGCGGAGTCGCTGCGCCTGATGCTGCGCCACTGCGCGTCGTACACGGGCGTGTACTGGCGCAACCTCGGCGCCACGCCGGCGTTTAACCAGGTGCCGGAGTACGGCGTGCGGGTGGACTTTGATATTCCGGTGACGGGGAAGTGTTTGGGGTGTCAAGATGTTGCTAAGGGGGGAGGGACGTGTGGGTTTGATACGGAGACGCAGGATTTCTTGTGCCTTTGTGATAAAGGCAATAGCACCACTAATTGCTTTGGTATGTGGCCTTACTAATTTTTTTTTTTGTTAATCATGAAAGTTCTTATAAGTTGGAAGGGATTTAGCATTCTTTTTACAAAAATATTACTAGTATAATATTTGAACTTCTGAAGTAAGCATGGTTGTTGGTCACTTTTAAATAGCAATTGAAAATTGCTACTATACCAGTTTTTTCGATATCTAAACTAGTTAGATAGTTGGTAGATTTCTGACCACTTTCTGATGGTCAGAAATTTTGGCCAGGTTATCCAACAATTATATGCTACTTCATATTTTATTACATTTTCTGATCTCTAAACTAGTCAGAAAGTTGGTTGAGAGTGTCACTTTGACGGGAAATTTTAGATTTCTAATCACTTTTTGATGGTTAGAAGTCTTAGCTTGATTATCCGACAATATAATGCTATATACTACTATATACAGAGTAGTATTTTCGGTCTTGTAAAACTTTTTTTTATATATGTTTGGGTTAAAATTTGCACTCATATCCATTATGATTATATCATATACTCCATAATAAGTATGACATATATACCTTATTTTCATTTATTATACCTAAATTTTCCCAACATTACGTACAAATTAATGTTTATAAGTATTCATTTTGGTATAAGTAGCATTATTTGATGAATGACAACTTGTGTTAAATCGGGGTTCAAGAAAATGAAATTTTTAACTATTTTTTCTTCTAATTTTTTTACATTTCACATTGATTTGTACCCTACAATTTTGCAGATACTCGGCACAAGATGTCCAAAGTAGTAGCAGGTGAGGCATGTTGTTTTCATTTTATGTAGCTTTAGTATAAGATTAAAATGTTGCATATATGCCCTGAAAGGGTGCGTGCAGTGACTGAATTGGAGTATAATTCTTATACCATAATCTCTTCTATATGTGCGTGATTTATCTAATTTACACTCTCTGAATAATAGTTGCGGACCTATTTTTCACGTCATACAAAAAAGAATTGCATTTATAGTTTAGAAGCTATAATTTTGTTGTTGTTACTAAAAGTGAGGTTGGTGGTGCAGCTACAGCAGTATCAGTGGCAGGAGCAATAGGTATAGGAGCAGGAGTTTGGTACCTAAGAAGAGTAAGAGCAAAAGCCCCAGTCACACATGGTGTTCAAACAAATGACAATCGACTTTTTTAATACCCATTTTTTTTTTTTAACTTCCTCTTTAAGTCTCTTCCGTTCGTGAACATTGTGGAGGTTGACAAGCCGTCACACCCGGAGTGATTTAGTTCTTCTCTTGTAGTTATTTTGTCCCCTACTTTTTACTCTTTTTTTTTTTGCATTTTATTTATTGATAATATAATATATAGACCACATTTTGTACTTCAGTTAGATATATGCATTGCTTGCATAACACTCCAGAAATCTTCCTTTTTCTCAATTTTAATGAATATATAACAGTTTTTATTTTTAAAAAATGATGCAATATAAACATTAAAGACAAGATTAAGTGGAATTAATTAGTATATGCAAATATAAATTCTATATATGTATGCAGCAATACCCTAAGGAGAATCGTTCCAAAATGTGACCCAACCAATACTCGACTGAATTAAATTGTTAGTATTGAGTGTATATATATACAGCAACACCCTAGGGGGAACTGTCTCCAAATGGGATCCAACCAATATTCAACTGAATTAGTCTCATCTCGAAGAGTGTATATACAAGTACAATATGAAGAAAAGAAAATTTGTTGTGTATATATTTTTAATACTTAAAAGAATCCCTCAGTAATTAAGTGAATGTATGCACAGAAAGGGAGAGATGAAACCAAAAGTAATTCCCAGTGAATACCAATGGAAGATCAAAACTGAAAATGCATTATTTCATTTTCTGTGGGTATAAAAGTATCCAAGAGACTACAATTCCTTCCTAATAAAGAACCTATGGAGTAAAAGATGTTTGCCACAGCTTGAACATACAAGCTGCACGATTCGACAATTTCCTAACACCAACTAATTCATACTGTGTCAAGCTAAACAATAAACATCGGTTTGATCACCTCTGACTCGAATGTTGAACGGGCATACACACCTCGGGGTCGTGCATGATCAAAACATTACCTTTGATCTATGTTGCCCATTTGGCGTGTTTTGTGGCATGTTTCTCAGCGCTGAAGAGCATTGCAAGCAGGCTTCGGGAGATGTCTCGAGAGTGTTAGTAGCTAGGAGTCAATGGCGGATATCGGGGCAATTAGTGCATTGCGGTGGAGGGATCAAACTGGCTAACTACTTCGTCGCTCAAAAGGCGCATAGCAGCAGCTCGTGAAAACTTTCTCGCGAACAGAAAGCAGGGGACAAGTGTATGGTTATTACGGCACCACTCTGTTCTGAACTCGGTTTCATAGTATACGTTGTTGATCCCCTGTTGAATAACGGGAGGGTGTAAGCTAAACTAGATGATTAATATGCTGATGGAAAGAATAAAAATGACCAAAACACGAAGGATGGTGAGAAATATGTAACATAGACGCACCTTAATTCTTTTAATATTCTCAGGTCTTGCATCTCTATAGTAAAACGTTACAGGATGCCAATTTTTTTCTGTTTCGAATTCAGAACAGTTCCAAACTGTGTGTGTTACCGTTCTGCGTTCAAGTTCACGTACAAGTCCAAGCATCTGTAACAAGAAAGAATAAACGAAATAAAGCATTTTTGGGGAAAATATAAAGAAAATAGTAAAATCTGGGATAGTAAATTAGAAACGGTCCCTGCATTGGCCTGTTTCAACATTACTTTTGTCCAGTTTTCAATAGTTGGGGAGCATTCCTGCCCATTGAGTCCAAAAGTGGATGGAGTGCTCATCTGGGATACAATTACTCAAATAAATATCTCGGTATTACTTACTTCAAGTAACGTCTGCACGTAGTGTTCATCCGAGATACAATTGTTCTGCTTTTGAGGTTTCTGCAACATTTATCATAGGTTAGACGAGATGATTCAAGGTAGTGAAAGTTACCAGCAGCGATGATATTTATATGCTTTTGCAGAACAATCAGAAATGTTTAGAAGGAAGGTTGTTATGTTTATTGCCTAGAATAGTCAGCAAATCAACTTACAAGATTCAGTTTCTCCCTACTGGCCTCTATTGGCGGGCCTCTCTGCAAGGCGGCAATAAAATGTAATGCCAGACAATCAGTTACCCCATTATACACACGCATATACAATTCAAGCAGGAAAACCATTATTTCCGAGAGAGAGTGTGTGGATGCCAGGTACCTTACAAAGCTTCTTGAAAACTGGGAATATAGCTTCATCATCTGCAACAACTTCTGCATGCTTTCGAATTAAAGTGATCCACTAGAGTAAAACAGTATTACATTGGTTAGTTAGCAGATACGATGTGAATAGCAATAATGATGATGTTGTTTACAAACTATTGTATGTGTGTGTATAATGATGTGATAAGCACATGTCAAATACATGGCTGAAACTACTCATTAGTCATTACACCTATTAACAGTACAGGTTGCTTCTATTACATCTCAGATCTAGGCAATAGGAAAGTCGGGACTTTTAGAACAAGTTCCTGACCTAAAGACAAAGTTGAATGTAGAAGAAACGGTTTTTTGGTATTCCCTATTGTTTGCATTGATCAGATGTATTTTCACTTTCACCTAGGCAGCCAATACGGTGATAGATATCGGATTGGTCTTCCAACAGACATTTAAGATTAAAAATTGCTCAAAGAACGGTTATGAGATCATATTCACATTTGTACAACAAGACTGAGATAGTTTACCTGTGATCCTTTCCGCCATTTACTCTTTGGTATGTATGGTAACATCATTGGGTTGTAGCGACCATCTTTCTTATCAATAAAACTAGAAAGACAAGTAGCACTTCTATCAATACAAGATCATCAACACGCAAAAACCCCTGGATGCAAAGAGTACAATATCCATTCTACCTGTCCACAAAACTCCTGGGAGAATTCACCAAATATTTGTATATATAGCCGAAGTTGTGTAGAGGGACACAGCTGCAAAATTTAGTATGCCTTTAAAATCGTTTCACGTTTCAAGTCATAAGCAGCTATAGAGAGCAGAGTCAACGGAAAAGAAGGTCATGAATTGATAAACATACATTGCCCCGTTTAGTGTTTGCCATCCATACTCTTTGAGGAACGTTTGAATATAAGAAGTTTTTTAACAAGTTCACGTCAGCACGCATTGTGGTTAATTACTTCATAAGTTGGACGATACAATCATGGGAACATGCATAAACCACAAGCACATAAAAGTACAAGCCAAAGCACCAACCTGTCTGATAAGAGAACAAATCTTTGATTCCTCGGATCATCAAGAGCTGCCACAAATAATAACCTCTCTGCTTCTATCATGCTTGATTCTCCCCAAGCTACCTACATGCACCATCAATACCAATCAAACAACAGAAACTCGGCGGTTTCCATGAAACCAAGCCAGCCATCATCTTAATCGCAAATAATTTACATAATCTCCACAAGACCCAAAGAAAGGAGATATATATTATCTAACTGCATCTAGTTGTATTGGAAGCAAAACAAGAAGCACTTTTATAACAATGGTCAAGTAGCATATTTTTCTCAGTTCTGATATATTCCAAAAACCATGTAAAACGTTAACATTTCTACCTAATTATATTCAAGCTGGGAGCTTTGTAACTTGGTCCCCCAAACTATTAAGCAATCAATAATCACAAAGAATACCTTAACGCTATTCTTCAACTGCCGATTATAAAAGAAAGTCGATCTTGTAGTAGACTCATCAAACACAAATCCAGGCTCCGAATGTATATAAATTGAAAAGTTAGCAATATCAGCATTCTGCAGAGAAAAAAAAAACGGAAGCATACAATTTGTGAGCTTGACAATTCCTCACTCAAAATTATTCAATTTCAATTGAAATGAAACGAGATTGTAAAATCTATAGCCATGATCATAACCATGCTTTTTACCAAGAACCAAACTTTATTGATATGCTGGCTACTTATAAAGTTGAAATCAGAATTAGCCAAAACAGCAGATACAAGAAATTTACAGTACATTAAAACAAATTCTTCAAGTCCCAAGTTGGTCTCAATATTACAAGTTCAACTCTCAACGGAGCAACCTATTTGCCATTTTTAGTTTAAGTCAGTCAATTATGGACAACCTAAACAGGTTTACCTCTTGTGATTCTTTTGTAGCTAAGATCACCATGCGGGATTTACCCTGTAACCACAAGTTACAAGTTCGACTCTCAAAGGAGAGTCCTATTAGCTTCTTAGTTTGAGGTAGTCAGCTATGAACCACCTGGCTGGTTTCTTTTGTGATCCTTTGTCAACTAAGATTATTAGACAGGATTTTTCCATTCCTATTAGCTTCTTAGTTTGAGCTAGTCAGCTATAACCACCTGGCTGGTTTCTTTTGTGATCCTTTGTCAACTAAGATTATTAGACAGGATTTTCCATTCCTATTAGCTTCTTAGTTTGAGGTAGTCAGCTATGAACCACCTGGCTGGTTTCTTTTGTGATCCTTTGTCAACTAAGATTATTAGACGTGATTTATCCATTTCTATTAGCTTCTTAGTTTGAGCTAGTCAGCTATGAACCACCTGGCTGGTTTCTTTTGTGATCCTTTGTCAACTAAGATTATTAGGCGTGATTTATCCATTCCTATTAGCTTCTTAGTTTGAGCTAGTCGGCTATGAACCACCTGGCTGGTTTCTTTTGTGATCCTTTGTCAGCTAAGATTATTAGACAGGATTTATCCATTCCTATATTAGCTTCTTAGTTTGAACTAGTCAGCTATGAACCACCTGGCTGTTTCTTTTGTGATCCTTTGTCAGCTAAAATTATTAGGCATGATTTATCCATTCCTATTAGCTTCTGAGTTTGAGCTAGTCGCCTATGAACAACCTGACTGGTTTCTTTTGAGATCATTTGTCAGCTAAGATTACTAGCCAGGATTTATCCATTCACACTCTAGTGACTGCGAGTTTCATAGTCACTCAAAAAAGTAATTAATTAATTTAAAAGGAAAAAAAAAACACACACACACACTAATAACTGTAACGAAACATAAATCGTCTCACCTCGAAGAAACTTCCCCACAGAAAATCAAGCGGCAAATTCTTCTTGGCTAGAAAAAGGAAAGCGATCTTAGGATTGCCGCGGAAATCCCCGTCAGGAGCTCGAGATCTACGGGAAATCGAAACGGAATTCGCGGAAGCAAAGGCGAGCTCGGAATCGGACGGGGAGTAGCGCTGCAGCCTAAGGAAAGCCAACACACAGAGAGCGAGCGACAACGTGATCACCAATTTCCACCACACCCACAACACCCGCCGCAACTCCGTCGCCGCCGCCGCAGCCGTTGCCGACGCTTTCTTCGTCATAGATCAAAGCTCCTCCTCCGCCTCTTCCTCCTCCTCCTCCGCCGCCTCCTCCTCCGACCGTGAACTCCGAATACATCAACAATTCACGCGCAGACGCACTTATAATGCGCGTTACATCATCTATAGTCATAGAGAGAGAAAGAGAATCTGTGCATTGATACGATGATTCAGATGGCAAGCTTTCGTTTAAACTCCCAGCGCATATACTGTTGTATTGTCTTTTAGGAGGAAGGAGACGATCAATACGGCGCCGTTCCCATGAGGGTTTATTGTTTTCTTTTCACCATTTTGTCCTTCAAACAAATACTGCATGATTAAACTACTCATCAATTTGAA
The DNA here is from genome assembly GCF_003576645.1 of Ipomoea triloba. NCBI lineage: Eukaryota > Viridiplantae > Streptophyta > Magnoliopsida > Solanales > Convolvulaceae > Ipomoea > Ipomoea triloba. The sequence continues at coordinate 2,162,266 of NC_044916.1, forward strand.
TTTTATTTTGTCCTTTGTGCCAAATTTGTCCGTATTAAAAAAAAATTAAAAACAAAATAAAAAAAAAAAATCCATACTACGTATATGAAAGTGGTATCCGTATCTCGTGAAATAAGATTAATACAGCCAAGCTCGCCCAAGCGCCACACGGGGCACCTCTCTCCAAAGGTGTTGCTCCATTTTGGTATCAAAATGTTATCATAATTTTGTCTCGGATAGTGAAATTTCACTTGACTTAAAGAACATTCAAAAATCATAATTACATCTCTCAAATATACACTTTTTTTAGTAACGAGCGAAATTCGCAACCACTATATGAGATATGTAGGGATAAATCTCGCTCATATGTAATAATCTATAAACCACATAACAGAAATAAATTGTACTAAGAGCATCTCTAACTGCTTAAGTTTTTTGTTAGGTTTTTTTGTGCCACATAGATGGAGGAGAGGAGGAAAAAGTTTGGAGAAAGAGAAACAAAATTGTCTGCCAAAAAAGAAAAACAAAACAAAACAATACAAAAATTAACGTGCCCAACAATGCGTGCCAACAAAAAACTTTATCCCCTACCAAAAAAATTCTTGAGATGAATTCAAAAAATGTTGATAATAATATAATCAAACTCATGGCCTTATGCTACTATTTCACCGTATGAAAGACAAAACATCTTTGATTTTCTTTCATAATACGAATTAGAGAAGGAAAATGTTATTGTACACAAATTATATGTAGTAAATGTCACATCAAATTATGTGACATAATAAATGACACAATCTTCCATAAGTTTTACACTACTTAAGTCAACTAGTCAAGCCATGTTATTTAAGGTTTGTTGAGGTTATAAATATTTCAATAAATCTAACCATCAAAATATTAGTAATCAATTTATTACACAACAAAGATTTAATATTTACATATTTACAAAATACTTCGATAAGAGATATGTGTCTAACCATTAGAAGCCCAACATTAGCACACATAGTAACGTCGGAACGCGTCAAGCAATACCAACAATATCAAGCTATCAACCTTCTCCACTAGGCCAAAATTTGATAAAGAATCGTACAAATAAATAAATAGTAAATTCGAACACATAATAGACATGTAATCTTTTACATCTAAAACGTTAACAATTTATGATATGATTCCTCACTTGTAATTCTAAAATATTTACACAATATCAATATATTAAGTACTAGTTGCTTGAAACCCAATAGGGGTCATATTTGATGGAGTATGTAATTTGAGAAAGTAGCATTACCATTTCAAAATGCAAAATACACAATATATGTGTAGAAAATAATAATTAAGTGAATAAAATATTACTCTCGTACTAAAAAGTTTAGTAATTTGATTCTTATCAAACCCCTATCGATTAAATCCGTCGCATATGATTTTTGTAGTCTTAAACTCTTAATTTATCTCTTCTACGTAATTTATAACTATGACACAATAATAAAATTACAACAGATCTTGATTGAATCGCACATGATATGATCTTTCTAGTGTCATTTTCTCTCTCCTATGTGATTTATAACTAATACACAAGAATGAAATTTACACTATACACACCCTTAAGTAGTAAGGGTAAGTTTTCCTCATTAACCCCCCAACCCCCACTCCAAAAAAACAAAAAAAAAAAAACAAAAAAAAAAAAACAAAAACAAAAACAAACAAAAACAAAAACAAAACAAAACAAAACAAAAACAAAAACAAAAACAAATACACACACACAATTTATCCTACCTAAAAATAGGAACCAAATCACATTTCACAACCCATGTCTTAAAAGGGCAGACCAACTTCTAGTTTACATCAAAATGGTTCTATGAATGCTTTAGTAACAAGGAAGCAAAATCAATGAACAAAGTAAAAGAATGAATCACACACTTCCCATTAATGAATTATGCTTTTCCAGTTGGTGAACCAGTAGGGGAAAAAGTCTCCCATGGTGGAACCTGCAACTACATGATTATACACACAAAATTTTGAAAGAAAACATCCAGAAACTTCGAATCCAAAATCCCTCAACAGAAATTGCAGATGTAAAAGGAACCTGTACAAAAAAGCTCTTGCTATAATTTACATGGTGGTGGTACCTAGTATATCGCATTTTGCAGTGTAATATGATGATTAAGGTTGTTCCTTTCCCTCCTTTTCATGAATCACCTCCACCCGAAACGATGGCAATGATGGCGATGAGCCGCCACTGCCTTTACTGGGAGCTGGGGTGTTTCTCCGAGACTGGCGTTTCGTTTGGACCAGCACATTCTCCTCGTCCGCCTTTTCGCTGATGACATCATACTCATACTCGTCCTCGTTGCCTTTGAAAACGGGATGGATATATGCGTCTTTAAGGTACGGTTTTAGGTTGAAGTTCGGTTCCCTTGCTTGTTCTAAAGTGTCTTTCATCTTGGCTTCCTGGAAGAGCCCAAAAAGAGTTAGTCATTTCCCGGAGCGTTTGGTTGGAAAGAGGGAATTGGGAGGAAGGAATTGTAATTCCGTGAAGAATGAATAAAGTGGAACAAAATAAGAATTCAAATTTCATTGTTTGGTAGTCAGGAATAGAATTACTGAGAATTGAAAAGGAAGAAATGAATAAAGACTAAAATGCCCTTGTGTAATAATAATAATAAGGGCAAAATTGTCATTTGATGTGGAATTCCAATTCCAGCAGGACCCTAAGAATTGCGATTCCATGGTTGGTGAGAATTGCAATTCCCCCCAACCAAATAATGAAATTGTGCCAAAGACCTTGTGGTCTAGTGGCACCCGGTTGCACCCCCAAGTGGGAGGGGATGGGTTCGAGCCTCAGTGGAGGCGATATTGGCTCTTGTGCTTCATTTGGTTGAGAAAGTAGCTATAGACAGATACTACATTGTAACAGAGTCGATAGTACTCAAAAAAAATAATAATAATAATGAAATTGTAAATTCCATGAAATTTGGTAGGAATGGAATTGCTATTCCATCCTACCAAACGCCCCATAAGGGAAAAGAGCTCAGAACAAAGGCAAAACCGAGTTCATCAAGTTCGAAGTTTCGGCAAATACCTGTAGTGGATGTTTGGTGAAAGCAGGTTCGTAGCGCCCTTTGCAGTACAAATGGAACGTGATGGTTAATATCGGAAGGACGATGAGGAATGGAGCAGACTGAGCAGCGTGTTTTGTGCTTAACAATCCCAATGTCGAGAACTGGGAGAAGATTAACGCGAATATGATCCTTCCGTGGACATCGGGCCAGAACGCTGCAGCGCTTTCATACTCTTGGTTGTATACATTTATAATCTGCAACGTAAGACAGAAATCGGTAAACGATATTTTAACCGCAAAGAATGCAAGTAAGCATCAAACACATACATACACGATTATACGCTTTATTAATTATGTCGAGAAATGCAGTACCTGATGCCGAAACACAACGTATGCGAAGGCAAAGAATACCAGAATGAAGGGAAGAAGGATAGGCGTGACAGCAGCATAGACGAGGCCTAATAAGAAGTATAATTGTATTCGAGGTTCGTTAAAATTGAAACTAAGGCTCCCAGGATTCATCGCGTCCTCCCTATCCTTTTCCGTCTTAACCAAAAAGCTATTCTTCAGATGGAAAAGTATCAACCCTTTCAACCTCAAAACCTCCCCGGCAATTCCGGTCCACCCATCAACCATTATATAGGTTATGAAGAAAGTTGCTTTCATCGGGATTGCAGCACCAATGGTTCTAGGGATCCTGCAAAATAAAATCACGTTATTCTATTTCCGCCTGATCCGAAATCACGCAAATTTCTTTTCATGCAAAAATTGTTGACAAAGAAACAAACTACTGATTTTTCGAACATTTCCAATTCATTTTCCTCTCAAGATGCCACAATTCCACGAATAAAACCAAGTAATGGACTGAAATTGAAAGGCGTTTATGTTGGAATAACGTACTCGTTTGCTGACTGATGGAGGAAAGTGTTTAATTGTTCAAACGCAGCTCCAGCAATTACGCTACCAAGAAAAACATTCACGAAGTTGAAAATATAATATCGGGATGCAGATCTTCGCTCTAAAGATGATTTGCTCGTAAAGCCTTCAAATTTGGACATCAGCATCAATATAGTCGGTAGAAGTATGAGGAAAATCTTCAAAACAATCCCGGGGAGAAAACCTTGAATAAATGACTTGACAAAAGGTCTGCATGGAAGTTAGGGCAGTATTAGTAAACAAGAAATCCTAGTAACGAAAACGGACTAAAAGGAGAACAAGCTAACATAATAATAACACATTAGAGGAGAACTTTACTTACGTGTCGATGATTGACTTCAAAAATGGTAACTTTTTCCTGATTCCTTCGATATTAGCAAGAGATTGGACAAATGTGATTGGAATCATGAAAAAGAACGTGAGGAAAAAGAAGGCAACTCCAATTATGAGCTTCCTAATTGTCAGTGAAACATAGGGAATCGCCAGGTTTTCCCAGTATACATCACGCGGCTCTGGGGCCCACTCTGTCAGCCACAATGTCGGATTCCGGGATTGTTGTGTTTGTGCACAAACTGCGGCCGCCCATCGAGTTTTAAAGGAGACAAATGCTACCGGCATGATAGCTTTTTCATCGTTTTTAACCCGATCGCTTTCCTCCTCAATCTACATCCAAAGCTAGACTTAGAAAATCCGTAAAAGTAAAGAAGGAACAAGGGTAAAGATCAAGGGAAGCTAAAATATTAGTAATTACTTCTTTCGATAATCTTTCAATCTCAGCAATTTGATGATCAATTGCATCCACTTTCTCCCCACAGAGGCCAAGAAAACCAGTCTGCAAGTTCGAAAAGGAAGACGTGAATTTAAAACCACTGAGAAGCAAGAAAAATAACACTTCTTAAAAAGATCAAGTTTGCCCGACTATACCTTCATTGTGGGGCGTTTCGACTGATTCCCTCTCAAATATTTTAACTGGTAATAATCGAGCCAATTTTGATTACTTTTCTTTTCCTCGACCAGTTTCGCAAGTTTGTTTGCATTGTATACAACCTGCAGAGATTTTCTAATATAAGAAAAAGATGCACGAATGGAAATCCAAGACACATTTTTCCTTCTACATAATCACACCAATAGGAACTATAAGTCCGAGTGATGCAAAGAGATTAGACCTGACTCGTTAAATATTGATCTTGATGATTAACCAGGAAAAAATGCTCCACCGCTTCACTGACTGATTCATCGGCGTCTGGGGGAACATTCCTCACAAGGACCTGTAAAAAACATAGCGAGAAGCAAGCATATGATGCATATAAGAGTTGCTATCATGATAACAAAGTCGAGAACTAATGTGCATAAGTTTTGCTATTACAATTTCAACATTGAAAACGCTACACAATTGTGATACTTTTTGTGTCAAACCTAAATCAATCCTAAAAGGAATTCGGTAAGGAAACATGTAGAATTGTACCATACCGTAAATTGATCAGGGCGGCGCCCTTGCAAAGAAAGAAACTGGAGACGCATATCTTCAACTTTTTTATACTCCATTCGAAGAACATAGCACGTCCAAAATGTAAAAGCATATGCCATTACTATATGAGTCCAAAACCTACATAGATCAATATTTTCGGATCATTGTACCGAGCAGTTATTTTAGCAAAACTAGAGGCAGACGATCTCTATACATACACACAACTTGCAACAGTAATACTTGACAAAAACTTAATCGAAACATTTGTGTTTGATCATTCAAAAGATTCTTTGCTATGTGTTAGGCTTGGTGTAGAAGCCAAGTGCTTACCCAACCATTAACCGATTAATATTCTACGGTATGAACGGAGTATGTAACTTGTATACAATACTTTGATGAGACTCGAACATATTAACAGATGGATTCTAAATAAAATCATAACATGATCTCATTGGTAAATTTGTTCACAGCACAAAAATCATACCAACAAAAGGACCATAAACAATCAACCAACATCAATTGCAAAAACTAAATGAGGATCGTTAGCAAGTCTCATTTAGACTACTCGTTCCTCTTAATTCAAATGTACGAAATAGTAAATATCAGTTAAAAGCAACACATGTGAGTTTAGAAAAAGAATAAGAAAAAGTTCCTAACCTGGGTGATCCAAGTGGAACGTTAGAAATAGAGAGCTTATCAATGTTACTGTGGGTTAAATCCGATCGATTCAAGGTGTTATTGGTCCAGTTAACAGGTACGAGGATAGACCATGAGAGCAATGCCAAAGGAACAAAAATTTTAAGCCTGCAAAAATCGCGGGGCAAAAGTTCAGATAATAACCAGAGTCCAGAGGAAGTGATTTGAAAAATTCCGAATAAGATAAAACACTCCTAGAGCATACCCTAGCAAGTAAATCCTCAAATATACCGCAGAGTCCAGTCCAGCATGGTCAATAAGCTCGGGTTCGGGCATTCTAAGTGCATCCGGCACCCAATTCAGAAACTTCACGTAAGATCTCCAATCCAAATTGACAAACCTCTTTACATACGCCCCAGAGTGCGTCGGGCTATCTCTCAACCCCTTAAGATACCATTTCGGGAAATAGACTCTATCATTAACTGGCTGAAGGCGTATAATTGCAAACGCAACAAGGAAAATGAGCGCAGTAAGAATGTTAATAGCAGCTGCAAGCCCTATATCTGCAAACGTCGCCATCTAGCACCTGCATAAACAACAGAGGCTTCCTTTCAGACATTCAGTCTTATAAACAAGCCAAACCAGCCCAACCTAGATCAATACTTAGGATTCATGTTCACATATGGACAATCAATTAACTCCTAAACAAGTTCATAACATTGCTATTGGCTGTACAAAGTCCAGATTACAGTGATTCTTGTACTCTTTCCAATATTTTACCTAAATATTCATGTCTCCATTACAATGCATCTTTCCACAAGTCAAATACATGAATATAAATACAGAAAAACAAACAATTCATGAATAAGGACCAATACAGAAAAGGAAAAAACCTACCCCCCACCCACCCCCAATCAACCAAGGAAAAAGACACAACCTTTGCCACAGAACATTCATGTTTAAGATGTCAGCTCAATTCCAGAACACCAAATTACACATGAGAACAAGCAAAAAGGGAAACAACAAATAAAACCCCAATTAATCAATGAAAAAAGACACCATCTTTGCTACGCAATACCCATTAGAAAGAAAGAACACCCCATCCCAATTCAAAACGACACAATCCCATTAACATGTTCTCAAATCACCACTAACAAAGTAGGGTATAAAGTTCGTACTTTTACGGCTATTCACCTCCTCCCGAGCACCCAATCAGTAAAGAACGAAGCCAGGAGCGAAATACAGCCCTAACAGAGCGCCTCCGATCGAATAGATGAACGAAATCTCAGTGCCCTCCTCCACTTTGAGCTCGAAGCAACGCGAAATACAGCCAAATCTCTCCGTAAAAACTCAAGAAACGAATGGTACCAGCAATCTACTATGGCCTCGTTATCAGCAAAGGAGAAAAAGAAGAAGAAGAAAGAGTGTTTTCTCAGCTTCGAAGAGTCTACAAGAACATGAGGGGCGGTGCCGTTCTAACGTTTTTCCTGGGGAACTGAATCTTTATCACAGATTGCAGTATTGCACGTTAGCTTACATATATATGCGCATCTATTGAACTGTAGATTATTATTGTACTCCGTAATTACCAAATAATGTCATTTTTAATTAAAAATTAAAAATATAATAATTATATTAAAATATGAAATTAAAAAAAAAATACTTCAGTATCACTTTTTGTGTTTGAATTATATAAAAAAAAAATAAAAAAAATTGGTATTTTTGTCCATTAAGCATACTTGAGAGCATTCCCATTTATAATTTTTCGTGATTGTTTGTGGGTCCAATATGAGATGGAGGAAAGAGAATGTAAGAGAGAGATAATTAGGGATGCCTGCAAGGATGATTTTTTGTAGGGTTCGCCAGAAAAGAGAAATGACATAAGACAACTGCAACTGTGTGCGTTTTGTGCACAGCCAATGCCCAGCCGCGTGCGGCTGGCACGTTATGCCTTTTTTGCGTCAGATCATTTTTATATTTTTCCCATTTTTCTTATTCTCCTCCCATCCTTTCTCTCATAATTGGCACATCAAAAATATATATAAATAAAAAAATAAAAAATAAAAACAATGCTATTGGAGATGCTCTCCATCACTTTTTTCTGATATGAGTTCTATTAGGGTTGAGTTAAAAAAACGTTCCGCATATAATTGAATAATATCACCCAAAAAAAACTCTTGTATCGATAGTTGAGGGATAAGTAGTTTCGATGTAATTGAGTGACAAAAATAATATTTTTTCTATAATTCAGGAGCAAAAAAAGTGTCATTTTTTAAAATAAAAATAACATAATCTATAAGATATATAAACATATATGATTTCTGTTTTTAATGCTCGACAATGTTGCATTATAAAATACAGTATTGTCATTATACTTTTCGTCTGACAAATTTTTACTTTATTTATTAACAAAACACATGATACATTCCATTGAGCATATTATATTATCATTTATAATTAGTGAATGTTCTTTAATTAAATGTTGCTTTTATTAAATTGTTATGACTTACAGATGATAAACTATTAAATTATGATAAAATAATAAACTGATCACATTATGAATTAGTCAGATAAAATTATATGGAATAATATAAAATTAATTAAGATGATATTATTTTGTACAAATAACATTGTTGGTTGTAAAAACAATATTTAAGTGTAGATTGATATAACTACTTTGAGCACCAATACTTGTACATTTATTTTTTAAAATTAATTTTATTTTAAATTTTTTATTTATTAAATCTTAATTTATTTACTTTGTATTAGTTTGGAAAAGGTATTTTACTTTGTATTATTTTTTTTCCAATTTTTATAAATAAATAAAAATAAAAGTAGTGTCCATATCGTGTTTAATTAGAGCTTCTACTTTTTGAGTCGGCAACAATCACTATCCTAAATCAGCACTGTAACGGCTACTTTTGATGGGACCACCCAGCAGCATCTATAGGCAATTTGCAAAATTCTGGTGGGCCATCCCAATCTCTGTTCAAGTCATATATATACATAAATATAGAATATAGTGCCAAAAGAAAGATAGTTTGAGCCTTGAGTTGTTGTTCAATTTTGCATCATATATTTTGGAGTGGACAATAAATTTACTTTTAAAGTATTAATAAAACTTGAAATATGTTATATATAACAATGGAATGGGCTCAAATAAGTAATCAAAATAAGTAACCAAATTATAAATAAAATTGTAATTGAATTATCAAACTCATAAAACTGCAATTGGATCATTGAACAATCTAAAATTACACAATTAAATTAAAATTAATTCATTAAAAAATTAATTATTTAAATTCATTTTAAATTCTTTCAAAAAAATCATTTTAAATAAAAGTAATTTTTAAAAACCCCAATCCCCAGCCTTCGTCTCTAGCTGGAGTTTTTTTTTTTTTTTTATAATTATTTGATTAAAATAAATTTAAAATTAAAATTCTAATGAGTTAATCGTCATGTCAAAAATATTTGCAAAAATATGTCATTTTTTGTTTAATTACATTATTTTATATTGTTTATAAATCTTTTTTTTTTTGAGTTAGATGGCGTTATTGCAAATTTTCATGTAGCTCAACAGCTTATTTGAGTTTGATTCCTTTAACAAATGAATGGAATGGAATGAGCAACATATTCTATATTCTATAATAAACCAAACTAAACATGTTAATGTTATATTCCAACAATCTCAACTAAATACATAATATAGTCTTATATTCATGTAACTTACACTATCTTTCGATAATCCTATTACCCCAATACCATTTTATATTTGGTGAGCTAAATGCCCTTTAAGAATATAATTGAAGTTTCATATTATTCAACAAGTCTTTATTTTGTTGATTGTCACATTAAAAGACCCACTACTTTAACAAACAACTAATTAAAACATATTATCATTGAACACAACTTAGCTGAACAACAAATTCAAAATAAATTTATAAATTTTTGAAATACTATTGACCCTGTTACATATAGTATCTGTCCATATACTTTCTCAACCCCAACATTGCCCCCACTGAGGCTCAAACTCATGACCTCCCACTTGAGAGAATCACTTCATGCTGCTTGACCACAAGGCCTTTGGCAAATTTATAAATTTTATTTTACTACTAACCAGAAAATCCGTTAGGAAGTTAAGTTAACTAATTTAAAATACTTTGTGGACTCCTATTTTTTTACTTTCTCTCACAAATCATTGATTGTAGACACTTTTCTTGGAGTTCTAGTACATGTACTCCCTATTTCTAATCCCTCACTTTTACTTTCTGATGTGACAATTGACGATTAGCTATATTCATCATGTAGGTCTCAATGAAAATATCAACATCAAAATTTTGTGAGATGGAGTAACTTATCATGTCATTATTTGTCACGTCATTTAGAAACATATTGAATAGTTTCGCTAATGTGTTTGTATCCTTTGCTAAATAATCAGTGAATTAGGCTACCCATATGTTAGCTAGGCATGTCATTTCTATGCTCGGTTATTCAGAGTAATTTTATAATCCTTCCATATCATCTACAATGCTTTGTCTTCATACTTAAGTTAACGAATCATTTATCTTCTTAAAAAAAAAAAAAAAAAAAAAAAAAAAAAAAAACCTCTTTAACTAATTAGAAACAAAAATAGAAACATGTTGGACACAACCTGTCACTTTCATACTTTTCACAAAAATTAATACCCCAACCCCAACTTTGTTTAAGGTAATCATCGTACGTATGCCGGTATGGGGCCCACATCCCACCGGCTTTTTATAGTTGAGGCTTTGAGCCGCGTCAATTGTGTGTGTGAACCGTGGCTACCTATCCACATATTTGATGTTTCAATCAAATTGTGAAATTGGAATACCTAATTACCTAAATACCTAATAATTAGTTCATTGAATTAGTTGTGCTAATCAATTAAATGGTAATAAATATTACCTTTTATTTTGTTTAAAAAAAAGAACTTTTATTTCAAGTATTTAATTTTTAAAGATATATTTTGTTTCTTTTATTTAATTTTCTATTATTCTTCAAAAATACAGAAAAAAATTCCTTTAAAACTCAAAAATCAATGGTCTAAGTAATATACTAATACCATGAATACAATTATTACTTTGAGCATTATATATAAAAAATAAGATGTCAAACAAAATAGCTATAATTGTTCGACAACCATCATGGTTATTTGAATGAGGACGGAGTAACAATTTAATTTATTTCAATTATTGTATAAGTGAGTTATCAGACGGGGAAGTGAAGTGTACCATAGGCAAATTATATCATGGATAAGGTTTCGTCTTGCATTTTAGATTCTGATCCAAAATGATATTCAAATTATATGTCAACCGTTAATATGTGTCTGCAATTAGGCACATAATATTTTACTACAAGCACATAATATATTAACTGCAAATACATAATATGTTGTCAACATATTATGTTTCTCTATAATAGTTAACAAATTATATGCATTCAATTTATTTACATACACGTAATTTATTAATTGATTGAAGATATATAATATATTAAATGTAAACACATAATTTTTAAATAATAGTCCATAATGTGAACTCTGGCCCATGATAGTACCAAGTATAACAGTTGCTTACCTTAAGTCAAAAAGAATGCCGACAGCTTAATAATGCCAGCTGCAAGCAACTATTGATTCTTGCTTACCTTAAACAAGTCAATTATATGCATGCATAAGAAGTTTAAATCAAGTTTTCAACGGATTTGACATTGGATCAGTTGGTAAATGGCTGTTAGTTGATTAAGTTAGAGAATATGACTAGTTGATAACATTAGCTTATTGTAAAAAAAAAAATATTTGGTAAATTAACTATTAACGGATAGTTGTTTGGTATAATTTATTTTCTCAAAAAAACTAATTGAAAAAGTTGTTTTGATTACATTTTTGAATTTTAGCATTTTGGAATTATAAAAAACTTATTAACCAAACATTTATATTACGGAGTAACTAAGTCAAACCGCTAATAGTAGTAAAATAAGTCCAAACATCTAATAGTGGGTAAACTCCATTGTAATAATAATTAAATCACATATAACATATAAATTGCACTAAACAAATTATCTACAATGAGTTGAAAATGTTGGTCTAATAGACCAGCTTGTATCAACAAGAAGATCATATGTATAGTTTCTTAAGAAAAGCAACAAAAAATGATGATACGATGAAAAAATATAATATAATATATGATATTAGCTGACAAATAGTTACAATAAAATACAAAAAATTACAATAAGATAAACTAATTTATATTGGTATAATTGACCCAAAAATGAAAATATACAAAATTTCTATTCACCAAACTTATGGACGAAAATTTAGGTGATCTTGTGATTGACTTTTTTATTTTAAAAAAATTTTCCATTTCGTGGCCAACTAATAGGATGGGAGTTCATTAATTGCAAGCCACCCAAAAGGATGGGGAGAAGAAAAAAAAACAGAAATAATTAAATTACTAAATAATTATATATATGAAAATAAATGCTGCGCGCTGCATGGACACGTTACGTGTGACATGTGAATAGGAATGGTGAGTGTGATGCGAAAGTTCAAGAAAAATTAAAAAAATAATAATAATAAAAAGAAAACAAGAGATTTGAGTTATGTGATCAATAAATAATTAGTATTTAGTATCAATATGGGCAATTTTTTATGGTACTAGAACTCTAGAAGATTTCGTTTGATGAAACTTGAAAGTGATTTGAAGATGACAACTATATTTAGAAAATTGTATGTAATAGTGTTTAAAAGGGACCACTATTTTTACTATATTTGGTTAAAATGATACGTAGTTTATTAAACGATATTGGATTTATTCTATTAAACATGTTTATTGTGAAGAAATATATATTTTTTGATTAGGTGACCCCGAATATTGAGAACCCTTTGCTTGGATTACAAACAATTTCATTAATTGTGTTTGTCACACCATTTTCGGGACTTCAATATACGCCCCCACCCAAAACAAAAAATAAATAAATTTATTTGTAGACACATATATATGTTATATTTTATATACCTTTGGTTTTTGATCCTGTGATATTATCTCAAGAAGAGTTACAGAGGTGCCAATTGAATACAATGTGCTTGATTTGTTTAAATATTTTCTTTAAAAGATATGGTGATTGAATGAACAGTAATGGGCGGACCCATAGGAATCCTTATTGGGCTAAAACTTCATCATTGCCAATGATAGATCTACTATCCAGCCCAATATACGTGGCCCATGCATCAAGAACCTTTTTTTTATTTTTTTTATTTTTAAAATTTAAAGAATAATGTTTAGTTCCTGGCATCATTTTACCGATAGCACAATGTTATAAATCCTTCATGTATTTTCTCTAAAAAATTTGCCTTTTAATATGGTATCATTTTATTTGTAGCTAATTTTTTTTTAATTAGTGATGTTGTAAGCCAATTCATTGACACCCAATGAATGAAAATTACATCATAAAATAATCAGAAGGGAAAAACGCATTTTGCTTACCCATAAGGCATCCTCCTGACGTGGCATATGCCACATCAACTCCAAATATTTTTATTTTTTTTTGAAACAAAAACCACCAAATATATTAAATCACCAAATCGTTCATACAAAACAAAGTAGTAATAAAACGAGGAATAAAATCAACACACTCCAAACGCTCATTGGTCTCACTACTCAAAGCTTTCTTAGCCAAAGAATGGGCAAGGATATTCCCACCGCGTTTAACGAAACGAAACTGAACCATTGGAAGCTCTTGTAACAGACTGCGAATCTCTTGAATAATGGCACCAAAAGGTGTAATATTTCCCACAGTCGCCGCTGATTTTGTCACCACTTTAGTGTCCGTCTCAAGAATAACCCGAGACCATCCCTTTTCCTTTATCCAACTCAAAGCCTCCTTTGCACTAACCGCCTCCGCCTCACAAACCGAGAACAAACCATCCAAAGCATACATCATGACTCCAATAATCAGACCAGAGGCATCACGCATACACCACCCAAACCCCATTCTGCCCCCCTCATGATTGAAAGCAACATCAATATTTAGTTTCCAAAATGGCTCCAAGGGCGGCTCCCAGTAGATGGCAGAATTTTGCAGCAAAGGCATAGCAGCAGGGAGGTCACTAGTATTACGTATCTCCTTCCAGTTCTGGGCATACATGATAGCATGAGTCACAAGAGTTCTGGGATCCTTGCATTGAGCTCTCCATACCATTGCGTTTCTATTCTCCCATATAGCCCAGCAAATAATAATCACCTTTTCAAGCATGGCCTTAGGTAGAACCTCCCACATTTCAGCAATCCATAAAGCAACAGATTCAACATGATTGAGATTCCAAAGAGCATCTAACACATGCCAACATTCATGGGAAAAAACACAGTTTGCAAAGAGATGTATTGCAGTCTCATTTTCCCGTCCACATAATGTACAAACTGGATCACAATGAACCTGTTTAACATTCAAAGCATCCTTAGTAGGGAGTCTCATTGTGCAAAGTGTCCAGAAAAAACATTTCACTTTTGGAGGAAGATTTAATTTCCACATACCCGGCTACCCACTCCCCAACTCACTCAGCTCACCCCTAGAAGCAAGTCTATACCCACTCCTCACTGAATACACCCCCGCCTCCTCCCCAATCCAAAACCGGCAGTCCATAGATCCCGTTTCAGGAATAGGAAGACTAAGAATCAGCTGAACATCGCGAGGGCAAAAGATATCTCGCAACAAAGGTCAGTCCCAAACATGCGTACCCGGGTAAAAAAGAGACTCAACAGCAGGATTATTTAAATAAAACAATTCTGGAGTAGAAATATATGGATTAGTGGAATCCGGAAGCCATGGATCCCCCCACACCCTCACACCCTTCCCATCCCCCACCCTCCACCGCACTCCTTCTCTCAACAAACCCTGCGATTCCCGAATACTACTCCAAATAAAAGGAGGATTTGAGCCAGCCGGTGCGTCAAGAAAAGAACACCCCGGGAAATATTTGGCTTTAAAAACTCTAGAAACAAGAGTATGAGGTTCATTCAAGAATTTCCATCCCTGCTTTCCTAACATTGCTAAGTTCATCTCCCTCACCCTCCTAAAACCCATCCCCCCAAACCGCTTCGGTGTGCACAAATCGGCCCAGGAGCTCCACCTAATACCCTTTCCACCCCTCCGATCACACCCCCACCATAACGAGTTCATCATTCTCTCCAACTCATCACAAAGACCCTTGGGGAGCAAAAAAACATTCATAGCATAATTCGGGATGCTTTGGAGAACCGTTTTCAACAAAACCTCACGGCCCCCTCTAGACAAGAAACGATTTCCCCAGCTCATGATCCGTGCTCTTACTTTATCCCGAACAAACCCCAGAATGTCTTTCTTCCTACGACCCACATAACCAGGTAAGCCCAAATACTTCCCCTGCCTCTGCTGTTCACGAACCCCTAAGAGCTCACAAACACCTCCTTATCCTCCTGGTGGACATTCCTTGCAAACATAATAGAAGTCTTTTGAAAATTAACCTGCTGCCCACTCGCCAGCCCATACTCACTAAGTACAGCTCTCACCACCCCCCCCCCCCCCCC